>NC_056747.1:1311368916-1311401416 GCF_019279795.1 Protopterus annectens | reverse complement strand
GTGTATTTACAGGTGACTCTTTATCCAGCATCAGCACTGTGGACATGTCCCCAGCTGATGCTGGAGGATCAGCATTCTCTGATAATGGTGGCAGGGGTGAGTGGGTACATTCAGGGGATTAAGTGTGTGTGTTTGGTCCCCTACACATACCATGGGTGCACTATCTCTGCTTGCAAATACCCAGGACACAGAAATATGTAAGAAAGGACAGGTTGATGGGTACACTACAGATAGGGAAGTGTGGTGGCCCCCTGTAGACACACACCTGAATCTGCCCCTAGCACTCATGGGAAGGGAATCCACATGGGGGTTTGGTAATGATGCTTAATGGAGACATGCTTACTGCCCTCCCCTCAGGTTGGTGTGCCAGTGGCCATAACACAGTTTATGTGCAGAACCATCATGGAGCCATAGGCTAGTTCACCACAACCATGGCAGAGATGGTGAGAGTGATCCATGCTGTGCATGCTGGCCTACTGGTGTCCATGACTGTGATGTGTGATTCTGTAGATTGACTCACACGTTAGACAACAAAGTGTCTTCATTGGGTCATCTGGCAGGGTCAGGTGACCATCCTTCCCACACCTCTCAACCTCTTAGTGCAAGAAATCTGAACAAAGCCTGACAAAATGGGGAGACAAAAGCCAAAAAATAGGGACAGATTTTAAATATTGCTCTTATAAACTTAGAAAGTTGCCAGAGTAATAGGGTTTGTGTTAACATACATTTTCTGAAGGATTTGAAGTCAAACATGTCATTATTTAATGACTGCAATCCTAAGATCAACCCAGTGATTTGTCAGAAAACCACAAATTTTATGAGGAATAGACCAAAAATATGAGGCAAAAATCTGGACATTCTGAGAAAATCTGGACAGTTGAGAGATCTGCTCCTGCTCTGCTTAGCACTTTCACAGCAACAATGATTTGGTGTCTACACCCAGGATAGGGTATTCACATGGGTTACGAACCTTAGGGAAATGGGTTATATCACAGAACTCCTGCATAGTCTTGGCACTCTCATCTGGCATACATTGGAACCACATATGCTCCCCCAACATGCTGAAACATGGCATCAAGGAACTGAGTGAGTATTCCTGAGGCAGATACCTGAGGCACACTACTGTGTCCCTAATAGTTCAATGATAGGTCCCTGCAGCTAATATATGTAGCATTACACATACTTTGGTATCCACTAGGATAGGTACTCCATGAGTCCCATTGGGCTGCAGATGTGGCCAACACAGTTCCACAATTTCATGCATATTGTCCCTGTCCACGTGGTAATGAGCCACTTTGTCAGTGTCATGAAATACAAGAAAAGTTAAGCATGGTAAAATGACACTGCACATACAGGGATGATGTTGTGCATTATCAGGCAGGGCAGCTGCAATAAGAGACTCCTGGAGACACACATTTACAATGGTGGTGGCAACCCCAAGCATGTTTGCTCAATATACTCCACCTAAATACAGGCATATGGTCAAGTTCAAATCTAAAGCAAGTGCAGAGTCACTCTAGTAGCATTTAGATATTTCTGTATCACTCACCATCTTGCTTTACATCAGAAGCATATGAAGCACTTCACTGTAGAGGCATTAGGATATAACACAGCTGATCGTGTTAGCTCAATGGTATAAATGTTTCTGAATCTGGCCCTTGTTTTTTAATATAAGCAATTATGAAATAAATAATCATGGTAGCTGTGACAGTGAAACGGTACTGTGTAATACTTGCTCATTCTGTAATTTTATTATACTATCAGTGGGTGTGAGAACTCCTCCATGATATATTGCACTGAAATGTCGTTATTACAGCAGCTAAATATTTTTAGGAGTTCATACAAAAACGTGAGTAGCTCTACATGCAGAATGATGTTCTGTCTCTGAATAAGCAGAAAATGGTCCAGGGCATAGAATAAAACATGAGGATTAAATAATCACATGTAACACTGATACTAAGCGATAATTTTCCAGTATAAACATTGCTGTATTGATAATATTTCATTATATTTTATGTAGAAGTATTGACAAAAGGATGTTTATAGACCACTGTGTACTTAAATATGCTTTCAAATGTTGAACTATTCGAATAGTAGGTAAATATGTATGGAAATGTTTTTAATTAGCCAATTAATGTTGGTCATGTGGTCAAGATTCTTAACTGATTAGAATATATTAATTTAGCTTTTGAGTAACACCGCATCTTCTGAGAGGTCAGTGAGATAAGATGCTGATGATTCCATTATCAGCTAGAAATCATAGCAAATTCAAGGCTGATTTTTTGAACTTGGAATATATCATCAAGGCTAATATTTTGAAGACTTTGAAATATATTGTTTATTTGTGGTGCTTATTTGTGCCTTTCTCCCTTTTCATATTAACCATGTCACCTGTGGAGATCCCAGTGTCAGAGCTACTCTCACACCCATATTCTTTCTCCAAAATCTTTCTATAAGCCAGAAAACCTACTGGAAACGTTAATTTCCACCATAACATCTAGGTATTATTTTTGAATTACAACCCCTTCTTGTATGTGCTCAGTTTCTAAAACCTATGTCATTGTTGTTAATGTTTCTGATTGAGCAACCACGTAAAAATGGTGTTCTGACCCACAACATGAGAAATGTTTTACACATGTTATACTTTATACAAGGGTGGCGCAGTGGTTAACGTTGTTGCCTCACAGCAAGAGGTTCTCCAGTTCAATTTTTGGCTGGGGTGCCTTCTGTGTGGAGTTTGCATATTCTCCCGGAGTTTGCGTGAATTTCCTCCCACATTCTAGAAGACATGCATCTGGAGCATTTCTCCTCAGGCCTCCGCTGAAAAAGTCAGACTTTCCCAGTCAACAAATGTTAAATAAACATGTTCTTTTTCCTTTGACCCATTTCACTATGGTCAGCATAAAAGCTTAATCTTTGCAAGTCTCATTAGTCCATACCAAGAACACTTTAAGTTGTCCTGCCTATCTGATGATAGACCTACTGCTTTTAGCATACAACTAATTTTCAATGTTTACATTTTCAACTGTCCACAAACAAATCGATTATGTCTTCTTGTCCTCTAGTCAACAGTCTTAACCTGTCACTATGGTGAGTAAAGCTGATAGCAGTATGAACTTTACTGAAGATATCAGCAATTTTTCTCTCTTCCAAATACATACAACTAGTAAATAATTACACTTTGCTGTTCAAATGTAAATCATACAATGTTAACTTGTTTCAGGATACTCCGTCCTTATTGTGTTTGAATTAATATTGTTGGCTTAATTTGCTAAACTAATGTCATAGATGAGTTTGTTATTAATAAATGATTCCCCTGATTTGGGGAACAGATGCATCCAGAGTAGAAATGACCTTTGCAGAGAAATCATACAGACTGATAGGGGAGCTGACAGGCTACAGAATCTGTAATCTTAAAAAAGAATGTTTTTTGCTGTATTTGGAAGTCTGTTCTAGATTGTAATTGCATGGCAAAGTATCGTGTCACTCTCACAGCTTCTGGGAACCTTTGTAGTCATTAAGAGTTATTTATAAACTTTCTGGTGGTCCTGTTTTCATGAGATGTGGAAACATCAGTTTCCCTTGGGCATGGGGTAGGAACAGAAACATGTTCAGTGTTTTATAACCAAATGAACACATAAAACTTTAAATCCTTCAGTAATGCTGTTTTCAACTACATTGCTCTATAATGTTTCATCATCAGTGTGAAGGGTATGAGCCTCTGCGGACTGTCCATCTTCAATAAGTTTTCCTTCAACAAGTTTCCCTTCTATAATGTGGTGCTTCCATTCTGTTCCTGCATAGAAGTTTAAGATAACTGCACTGATTGCATTGCACAGAAGAAGCATAGAAAAAGCTCCCCCAGCACTGAGTTGGAGAATTTCCCCAGTACCCTAGCCAATTCTCCCCAGTCAATATGAATATCAGGTCAGAGTTTGCCTGAAAAGTTTCCTAAGTCAGTATGAGCACCATCTGGGGTCTGTTCTGGCCACAGGCTGTATCTAGTGAAATTAACCTCTTCAATAAAAAAGAAAAACTAAATTTTCCTGCACCACATTTGCAAAGGGAAAGCTTGTTTTTAATAGTGAAGATGACAGAAATCTATGTATTTATTCATAACACAGCCAAGCTTTACTGGAGATTCCAGACTGACTGTTTATTTGTTACAATATGTCAGTCTTTGAACATCTATTGCACGGGCTGCTCATGGTACTTGCTGCTGGGCTGCAGCCCCCACCCCCCCCCAAAAAAAAAAATGGAAACAAAATTGCTTTAACATGATCAGAAAGTTTGCTATTTTGAAATAACAATTGATTTTCTGACTTCCTGCTTTGTTTTGGAATCTTGGAACTCCAAGGAGATTTGAAACAATACAACAACAACAAGAAAACTTTAATTGGCTGAATTCAATTATAATTAGGTTACCCAGCCATCATTCAGGTTTGTTCAGCACTGATGGGCACCAGCAGAAGTGCTCCTCCATGAGCTAGAAAGAAGAATTATATACATACATATATATATATATATATATATATATATATATATATATATATATATACATATATGGGTCTATATGAGTACATCGACAAGCCATAACATCGAAATCCACTTGTGCGACTCAAAATCACCGACGAGTGAAATAAGCGAAATGTCACATTACTGACATTCACATGTTCGACAAACCAACAGAAACTAAACAAATGCTCCTAACAACTGCACAAAACCGCTACTCTTACAAAACATGGTATTCATGTATAGCTAAATGAAAACTCTGTCGCAGAAATATTAATTGAATAAACATGTCCAGGTTGTCAGCAAATTGAGAGGCAGTGTATAAGCTCAATACTCGCGTTACTGACAACGGTATGTGCTCTGCACCGAACCACAATAGCGAATACACAGCTGAGTAGTCCTGCTAATCATGCCTACCATGTTTTAGTAAGTGTGGCAGTGTTATGCATGTGAGGTAGGCATGATTAGCGAATTTAAAAGTCTTACCTGTTAAATGTCCGTGTTTGCGCTTTCGATGTTTTCATGTGTTGGTGGAGTGAATGTCGGTCTTCCGACTTGTCGGTCGACTGACATGTACCCATATATATATATATATATATATATATATATATATATATATATACACACACACACACACACACACACACACACACTTTTTTCAGGCACTCTGCCTCCTACTGCCAGAAAACATTTTATATATATATATATATATATATATATATATATATATATAATGTATTAGAGGGGTATATAAAATCTCAACTGGCCCCATATGCACATCATACTTTGGTCTACTTTTTTGTATCTGTGTGTGTGTGTGTGGGGGGGATATGTATGAGGGCATATAAAAGTTGAATTGTCCCTGACTTTGCATCATATTTTAGTCTATGTTTTTCTGTGAAATGTGTTTTGGCAAATCAGTGAAGATTCCAGCAGTCTCTTAACTCTCTAGAAATTTGGAAAATGTCCAGATTATTGTCTCATATCTTTTGGATCAGTTCTTCATAAAAGTTCTTTTTTGGCAAATCATTGTTGATTGAATATCATTAAATAATGACAGACATTTGAGTTTCATAGATTCGTAGGTTCATAGGTATTTACTAGTTTATTAACCACAAGGGCCTTTTTAAACCTAGCTATACATACGAAATCTCTGACAAATTCTGATACACTTGATCAGTGTACGCAGGGGCTTGGGAGACGAAAACATTTACAATCAGGGTCCTGGAAGATAAACCATTTACAGGTTGTCTGTGTCCATTAGAAACATAGCTGCCAAACAAGCGATGAATTTCCTGTTCCCCATCCAATTGCTGAAGTTGCACTTTAATTGGGGTAGGGAGGAGCTCTGCTTCACATGGATGGAGAGCCTGTTCCACAGACGGGGTAGTCTCTGGGATACATACCTATCTCTCCAGCAGGTCCTATTTATATCACAGGCAAGGTTTAAGTTTTTAGAACAGGTAATTCTGGTGCTGTTTGTTTTGTGGACATGCAGGAAGTCCATCAGAGTTGCATCTGACAATGCTCTGTATGTCAGGCATAGATCTCTGCTCAAAAGTCTGTAGGAGACATAATATAGGGGTAGGGTCTTGAGGCAGTCTGCATAGAGCATTTTACTTATGCCCTGTATTCTTTTAGTGAGTAACATCTGTGGACGTTACAGTTATTGGACAGGACTGGTTAGGTACATACCAAAGGGGGCATTGTACTGAACGACAGGTTTGACGAATGCCGAATACAGTGGAGCAATGACTTCCTTAGATTTAGATACCATACCTTTGTTTATAAGTTGCACAACATAGAATGATTTCCTCAGTGCTGTAGACAAATGATGGTCAAAAGCTAAATTACTGTCTATGAGTGTCCCTAAGTCCCTGACCACTGGGTCAACTCTAAGAGGCGCATTGTCAATATGATAGTTATCAAGGGTGGATGACTTCAAAAAGGATACTATTATGCATTTCTTGGCATTTAGTTTTAGTCCATGGCTCTGACACCAGTTGCTTGTCTGTGCCAGCCCCTCCTGGAGAACATTTGTGTCAGTGTGAGATTCAATATCAGCTCCAAATTTGCAATCATCTGCAAATTTAGTCAACCAGAGACCACTGACATTGGCCTTGACTTTACAGAAGTAAATGAAAAAAAGGATCAGTCCAAGGACTGATTCCTGAGGGACACCACTTGTGACTGGCCTCTTCGTAGAGGTGGACTTCCTGGGTCCTGTCAGCCATTTGGCTATCCACCGGGTGAAATACAGGTTTGTACCTAGCCTCTTGTGTTTGTCAACAATGCCTGAGTGAGGCATTGTGTCAAATGCCTTGGCCAGGTCAATGTAGGCAGTGTAAACCATTTTTCCCTCATCTATTGCTTTGTTGACCTTCTCAAAGAAGTCCACCAGGCTGAGTAGGCATGACCTGCCCTTGATGAAACCAAATTGGGCTGGATCGAGTGTCTAGAGGCTTACTATATCATTATTGATCATTTCCATAATAATTTTTTTCATGGCTTTACATATAAGACTAGAGAGACTTATGGATCTGTAGTTTCCAGAGTCTGTAGATGGCCCACCTTTCTACTGAGGGATGACTGCTGCTGTTCTCCACTCATGAGGCACAAAGCCTGTTTGGTGGCTACGGTTCAATAGCAATTCAAGAGTGACTGATAGGTCATGTTTCCTGCTATTTAGAAGGCATCCTGGGATATTATCTGGGACCACTGATACAGTGTTCTTGGCCTTAGAGAGAGATTTAAGAATCTGTTCCCTAGTGATAGCTGAGGGAGTTATACTTGATGATATTTCCTGAGATAAGGGTGAGGGTGAGAGGCACAAAGTTGGAGATGAATTTATCTGCCAGGATGTTTGCTATATCTTTTGTCTAAGTGTAGTTGGCTCCATTTACAATGAGCTCTGCACACAACTGTGTATTTCCTCTGAGATTGTGGACATAGCCAAGGAATGCCTTGCGGTTATCCTTGGTTTGGGAGGTGAAATTTACCTCAAATTTGGCTTTGGTAGATTTTATTTGTGCTCTGAGTTTTTTTTTTTTTTTTTTTTTTTTTTTTTAGTTTGATGAGAATGCTTTTATTCCTCTGAGTGCTGCATCTCCAAATTTTTGCCATGATTTTCTTCCTTCTGTTATACGGCCTATTGATTTTGTGATTCCACCAGTGTGGCTTGTTTTTTGAGTTAGTTTGTACTTCTTCCTGGTGGTTACAGCTGCCTCTATGCAGCTATTAACATGCTTGCACAGGGTTTCTGTGAACAGTTCTGCATAGGCAGCAGTTTTCCCAGGGTTTATGGGGGCTTGAAATTTTGCCAGGCTATAAGTTAATAGCAGAAATTTAGCCTTGGAGTAATTCTTATATTTCAGGTTAACTGGGGTTCCAAGCTTTATTTTTACTTCAAAGGAGACCAATTTGTGGTCTGACCTTACCAGAGAAGACATCATAGTAGGGGGTGTGCAGCACTGTCCCATATTAGTGAGGACCAGATCCAGTATGGTTGCACCCCTGGTTGGAGAACTGACTGCCTGGTCCAGGAAGTTTGTGTTTACAAAATCCAGGAATCTCTGTACCTGCACGTCTGGTGTCATATTGTATTTCCAGTTAATAGTGGGATAATTAAATTCACCCACAAATATGGTATTGGGTTGTGTGGTGAGTATTTCCAATAAGTTTAAATGAATTCACTTCAGAAGACTGAAAGCCCAAAATCTTGAATTTCAAAACACCGAGACCAAAATCTTGAACGTTCAAAAGACTGAAAACAAAATACTGAATCTCAGAATACTGAAAACACACAGGTTACCAACCCTTACTATATTCCAGCAGAAGTAGATACAGAAACAAATACAAGACTAACCATATTACTTTTCTCCATGTATAACTAGGGTGGCAAGCCCCCCTGCACCCCCCATGTGGGAGGCTGTGCCCCACACACCCCCTGCTACTTAAATATATCAACTCTGAGATTGCACTTCACTACATTAACATGAGTTATGTTGTAGTATAGCAAGTAAAGCGTCTAGTTATTAAAGATAAAAAACAGTACTACCTCAATCTCCAAAACAATCACAACTATAACCCAAAACATTTCTGGAATTCAATTTCCATTCTATTAAACCCTGGCACCAAAAGCAATCCGTGCCCAAACCCTGACAAAACCCCTGCTGAATTAGCTACCCTTTTCAACTCCTACTTTATAGACACTATATCCAAACTTACCTCCACGATTCCTCAAGCTAATCAACAGCAACCCATTGCAACACACCATACCCGAGAAAACCCTTCTCCCCAGACTTTCTCTTTCTCTCATATTCCCACTTCCACTATTACTAAACTCCTGCTAAAAATCAAACCTGGTAGCACTGCCCCAAACAGATTACCACCAGAATACCATCAAATGTCAGCCAATTCCATCAGCTACCCCATAAGCATTCTCATAAATAGATCTATCCAAGAAGCCTATGTACCATCCATTTGGAAGAAAGCTTACATCATACCCTTACACAAAGGCGGTAATAATTCAGTTATCTCATATTTCCGCCACATAGCCATTCTATCTCCTATTTCTAAAATAATGGAAAAATGTATTCAAATTCAACTTATGGATTGTCTATCCCAAAACCAACTACTTTCCACCACTCAGCATGACTTCCACCCTGGCCATGGTACTACAACTGCTCTCCTATCCTTCCAAGACACTGTTAACCACAACCGCAATGATGGTAAACATGTCTCTGCGCTCTTTCTTGATCTCTGTAAGGCTTTTGACACTATCTCCCATCTCTCCTCCCTTATAAGCTCTCACACCTAGGCTTGTCCACACCCATCCTTAACTGGTTTACCAGTTACCTCACAAACAGACAACAATCCACTAAATGGTTACACCCCTTCTCTCCTTTTCTCATTACTTCCACCGGAGTTCCCAAAGGATCCATCTTAGGCCCCCTCCTGTTCAGTATTTTCATCAACGACTTTCACTCCACTTTCACTCATGGATCTGTAGTTCAATACGCAGATGATTCTACTATTATCTGCTCTTGTAACTCTGAAACCGAACTTCTGACCATCACCCAGAATGCTTTCTCCATTACCGAAACCTGGATGACAAATAATCACCTCGCCCTCAACCCAAATAAAACAAAACTCTTGCTCTTTACACCCAAAAAACTGCCACTATTAATAAATCTGAATTTATCATTTTCTCCTCCAACAGAACTGCCTTAGAGGTAGTTTTCCATACCAAGTTACTTAGTGTAACCTTAATGACAACTTAACCTCTGACCAACACATCCACAACACCATCAAAAATACGCACCAAAAACTTGGTACCCTCTACTGACATAAACACTTTTTAAACTACTCTGCTAGAAAAACACTCACCCAAACGTTTCTCCTACCTTCTCTCCTCTATGGTGCCACCATTCTGACAAACATCCAGTAATCGTTAAAAATTAAAATGGAGAGCTGCTATAACAAAATTGTTAAGTTTGTGACTAGTGAAAAACATTCTTCCCATCACTGTCATTCATTACAATCCCTGAACTGGCTAGAACTCCCACAACACCTAACTTACATACAACTAGCCACAGCACACAAATTCATCTATAATTCCTCCAAATGCCCAGCCCTGGCTTCACTTCTGACTCTATCAACCACACCGTTCACTAAGATTTGAAAATCAATCACTTATCCAAGTTGAGACCCAAACTCCATGTAGGCCAATACCTTTACTCTTTCACTGTAGCTAAACTCTGGAATGCCCTTACACCTTCTCTCCGGACTATAAATAATGCCCAGTCATTCAAAAAATCACTCTACCAACATCTCTCCTCTCATTGGCTATGTCCTTGCACCATCCCCAATTCCTCAGTCTCCTGATTACTAACCTGACTCACCTCTCAGATACCCACACTCTTCTTCACTCTCCCTATTATGCACTCACCCCTAATCACAGCACACTGTGCCTCATCCTGCCTCACGCAGTGTGTAAAAAATGTAAGTGCAGATTATCATTATCTGTCTGTTATATTGACTACCTGCCAAGCATCCAGGTCTTCCATAAAATACAGCCATGCATTATCTATGTTACTGTGTTACTTCTGACTCTTATGTCGTTACTCTTGTATATTGTTAAATGCTGTTATTAACTTTCTAAACAAATTCTTTATTATGTACATTGTTTTTGGAGCTTTTCTTCACGGGCCTCCACTGAAAATGAACGCACACCAGCCCAATGAACTCTCCTGGTTAACAAAAGAAAACAAAATAAATAATAAATAAGCTAGAAGGGAACATGACTAAGGTTACAACAGGCAGTCATGAAACGCATAATGGTATGTTTGCCATTTTGTTCTGTGGAGTGCAATCTCAGAGTTGATAAAGTTAAGTAGCAGGGGGTGTGGGGGCTTGCCTCTCTGGTTATACTTGGAGAAGTGGTAAATAGTTCATCTTTTATTTGTTTCTGAATGCAGTTGTGCTGGAATATAGTAAGTGTTGGTATCCTGTGTGCTTTCAGTATTCTGAGATTCAGTTTTTTGAGTTTTCAGTATTTTGAACTTTTAAAATTCTGGTCTCAGTCTTTTAAAATTCAAGATTTTGGGCTTTCAGTCTTCTGAAGTGAATCCATTTAAATACATGGTATGGGTCTCCTGGGTCATACAGGGAGGGACCTATAGCTTGTAAGGAAGTGGTATTGGAGTTTGCCTATGGTTATTTGAACATGTAGTAGTTCAAGTGCAATGCCCCGTTTGACCAGCTTTGAGGTATGTTTTTTTTTATGCAAATCGAGACACCTCCACCTATAGTCCCTGTCTGTGTAGTAACTGGTCTGAATGTGTGGAAGGCATTTGAAGCTTGCGCTGTTGGCGTGCTCTCTGCGGCTTTAAACCGTGTCTCAATGACTGCACAGGCATCGGTATTCTCTACTGTGAAGAGAGCTTCAAGAGAGCAGAGTTCTTGGTTTCGGTATTCTCTACTGTGAAGAGAGCTTCAAGAGAGCGGAGTTCTTGGTTTCGGTATTCTCTACTGTGAAGAGAGCTTCAAGAGAGCAGAGTTCTTGGTTTAGACTCCTAGCATTGAGTAATACCTTTAGAATTTCTTGGTTTTGATTTGTTATGTTCAAAGTACTGTCAGTTTGTCATTATCTGAAAAAGACACTATGGGGAACACAATGTTTTAGCTAATATTTGAAAGCCTAGAGAGGAGAGGTGCACCATCCCTGGCAAAGCAGCATGGTCAGTTGACCTCTCCTTCCATGATGACAAATATTGCACCCCCTCAGAATGACATCAGAAACTAAGCCAATTATTAAAGTCGGTCATCTTTTGTTCGTATTGTGGCACCATCCTTGCAGAAGGTAAAATACTGCTGAATGCTAGGCTCATACCAGCCTGAGACACATATTCTGAGAGCTCCATGATGTCTCTCTTCATATAGTCTAGGGAGGTACATCTCAGGTCATTTACTCCAAACATGAACTATGGCTGAGTCATACTGGTACTTGTGGTCCAATGACCTGAATGCGTACATAATGTGGTGGATCCAAGCCCCTGATAAGCAAACTTCACATCCTTCAGAAAAGACATGTAAATTCTAAACTTACTGTTGTTGCATATAAGCTCTCAACTATCCCTTATTTTGCATCATAAAATTTACATTTTTTTGTTCTGGCAGTCCATGGGGACTGCAGACTTAATACAGTTCAATAAAATAAAAGAATGCTAAAAGAAAGCATATTATTCTGTCGAGTTTCTAAGTACATAAATGCAGTAGCTGTTCCTGATTTTGATCCTTTGACCTCCCTTAAGTTTAGCGTTTTCCTTGATTCTTCAGATAAAATTTGAGATGTAAGGGGTGGATGCAAACTATTATGACAGTAGTGAGTTGAAGAGATAAATTCCTGTGTGCCACTTTTTATATATTTATTCATTAACTTATTTTATATAACCAAATACTTGGGGTATTTAGTCAGAGCCCTACAAGGGGCTGAAATTTATGGTCACATCTGTGTGTGTGTTTGAATGTGTATGTGTTAGGAAATTACTGTTGCTAGTAGTTATGTTTTCATTTTATTGCATTCTAGTCTCTGAGGTATACACAGTCAATAACATTGTTCTTGATTGTTGGATACTGGGGTTATCTATGGATGAAGGTGACTGATCTATCGTTGTTCATTCAAGTTAAGCAGTGATTATTTTTAGCTTCGCAGAAGTATTGTGATTTGTGTGAAGCCAGGCCAGCTATTGGCTATTTGGAGACAATCAGATATCTGAGATATGCACGTTCAGGTAAGTGGCTGTAATTAAATATGGGGATTGCCAGTGACGAAAATGACTGTGTGTGTGGAGAGGGGTTGCAGCGTATTTTAAAGTATCAGGTTGGTCACATTATTTTCACTTTCCATCACAATCAAACATCAGCATTGTACTCAGTAAGTGGCTGTCTATGGCACCCTGAGAAGGATGTGTGGGGTAGCAGCTGAACATTGGCAGAGTGCTGCATTGAGAAACATTGCCATTTTAACAGCACTTTTTTCTCTTCTCTGGTTGAGTTTTTGATTATTATTCCTTCTGGATGGAGTATGAATGTACTTCCTGTCTCTGCATGGAGTATAAATATACTCCCTGTCTCTGTGTGAAGTATAAATGTACTACCCGTCCATGTGTGGAGTTTGAATGTACTCCCTTTCTCTGTGTGTAGTATGAATGTACTCCCTGTCTTGTATGAAATGTGAATATACTCTCTGTCTCTTTGTGGAGTATGAATGTACTCCCTGTCCCTGTGGGAAGTCTGTATGCACTCCCTGTCACTGTGTGGAATGTGAATGTATTCCCTGCCACTTTGTGGAGTATGTATATACTCCCTGTCTCTGTGGGGAGCATGAAGGTTCTCCCTGTCCCTGTGTGGATTATGTATGTACTTCCCTGTCACTGTGTGGAGTGTGAATGCACTCCCTGTCTCTGTGTGGAGCATGAAGGTACTCCCTGTCCCTGTGGGAAGTCTGTATGTACTCCCTGTCCCTGTGTGAAGTGTGAATGTACTCCCTGTCCCTGTGTGAAGTGTGAATGTACTCCCTGTCCCTGTGTGTAGTATGTATATACTCCCCGTCTCTGTGGGGAGCATGAAGGTTCTCCCTGTCCCTGTGTGGAGTATGTATGTACTCCCTGTCACTGTGTGGAGTGTGAATGCACTCCCTGTCTCTGTGTGGAGCATGAAGGTACTCCCTGTCCCTGTGTGGAGTATGTATGCACTCCCTGTCACTGTGTGGAGTTTGAATGTACTCCCTGTCCCTGTGTGGAGTATGTATGCACTCCCTGTCACTGTGTGGAGTTTGAATGTACTCCCTGTCCCTGTGTGGAGTATGTATGCACTCCCTGTCACTGTGTGGAGTTTGAATGTACTCCCTGTCCTTGTGTGGAGCATGAAGGTACTCCCTGTCCCTGTGTGGAGTATGTATGTACTCCCTGTCACTGTGTGGAGTGTGAATGTACTCTCTGCCTCTGTGTGGGTTTTATCTATGTGCTTTGATTTCTTCTCCCACTTATCTGCTGTATAATATATGTTTCTGGGCATTTGTAATTTTACTTTCATCATAATCTAAAACCAGAAGGGTATACAAAATGTAACTATCTTTCTTTCTCTTTGGAGGGGCAGAAAGGTAGGCAGTTATATATCCTTGCATTTCCCTTCTTAGTTTCTTTTGAATGTTAAACTTTATACACAACTTATTTTCCTCAAAGAAAAAAAATATAGACTGGACTCCCCCTTACTCATGATTTTTTCATCATTAAATCAAAAAGTTGTAAAAAAAAAAAAAACCCCTCTAAGAAGCACCTCAAAACGTTTAAAACCCTATGATTTCTGAGTTCCTAGTAGCCCGTAGATCCCCATCTTAGTTCAGTTGCATTGACCAGACTTGTAGTAGAATATTGGCCAGTTAGGGTATTTCAAAAGCAGAATGATGGAAAAACACCGGAGGGGCACAGGAGAAGTGCTGGGGGGGGGGGGGGGCTAGTGTACAACAGGGGATCCCGTGGAGTTCTTTACTTAGAACTGTCTTTCATCTAAGGCTGGCCTTGGTGACTGCAGGCATATGAGAGTAGCTATAATAGGTAGGTAAACGGAGCAGTCTGTGGATGAAAATTAATGACCACACTTGTTTGAACATATGTAATGTTGACTGACCTGTGATAGAGCCCCACCCTATTTCAGCTAGCGCCACCTGCTTCCTGCAACTCGCCTTTGCTTTGAGGTCAACAGCCAACACTGCTTATAAATGCAATAATCATGGCATTTGTGAAGATAGTTGAAGGCTGCCAGCCTAGCCAGATAGAATTCTATAGATAATTCTGTCATTTGTAAATATTAATATAAGCCACAGGCTTGTTCTCTTAAATGGAGAAAAAATGTTGGTAAATGTTAAACTTCAAAAATGTAACAACAGTGCACTCTGCTGTAAGAAAGCTAAGTCAAGCATTTTATGATTGTCTTTGATCTTTAAAGTCGGCTCTGATATGTCTGGATGAAGGAATTCTACCTATTGTTTTGAGGCCAGAGTTAATGGCTAGAATTTGCATGTATGAATGTCCTTTATTGCTCTGGTTTCTGACCAGGTGTAAAGAATGTAGATGTAGTTTCTGTTAGCCCGGGAACACCAGAGAAGTGTGAAGAATGACGTCATGTGAAGCAGCTCTGTGTTATTAATTTAAAGAGAGTGAATTAGAGATCTCAGAGCATTTGTCTTGAGAACATCCAACATCACCAGCACTGCCTGTTTCTGTATGTAAGTTTTTTAGAACTGTGTTTTCTCTTAGAAATAGCTAGGAATTAGGAAGATTAAACTAAGTGTTTTTCTGTGATGTCATAATTTTCTACAGTATTATTTTAAGCATTTCTATGTGATCTCTGAACTCTTGATTGGCACTGTGTAGTAAAGTATTGTCTTGTGTTTTTATTCATTATTATTAAATATTTTCAAACCTTTCAACTGTGGCTGTTTTGTGTAGTGATAATTTAAGCTGTAAGAGTACATTGCATGTATATAGTGATACTGTCAAGTCACTCCAAATAAGTCTTAATGACTGTTTGGTTGCACTTACCAGTTGGAGAATAATATTGCACAGTAATAATTGAACACCCTTCATAAGGGCCTTTGAGTAGCTGATAAATATTAGTGGGTGGTGGCGGCTGGTACTTCCTTTTAGCCTGGACAGAAAAGGGACACAGCTGGAGAACCTGTGCCAGCCTTCCCCAGGAGCGTCTGTGTGGTTGTATAAACTCATCTCAAAGCATGTGTATGTCAGCTACTTGGCCAGGGACATGAAGCACTGGTTGGACAGGGTGGGTGCTGGAGGTTTTAGCTTGCCCACTAGGCTGAGATCTGGACCCTATAGCTGTACCAGTGGGGAGTCTTATTGGGGACCTGGAGAGAAAGGGAGAAACCAGCCCCAGACTGACTGTGATCTCTGTGTGCACTTAAGGGAACTTGTACTTTACTGTGTGTGTGTATTTATTATCCTTTCCCTATATGGACACCCCTCACTGGTGTTAGTGGTGAGGATCGAGGCTCCTTGATTGCTGGGCCAGGGCACAGTCATCACAGCATTGTGTAAACATGTGTTATCTGTAACATTTTACCAGAGAAAATTATTTCTGAAAATGACATGCTTTTGTGCAGTAAGGCTCTTTTTCCTCTTTTCTTTCTCTCTCTCGCTATAGTCTGAGCAATTAATGTATCATTTAAATAATTTCAATTCTTTCAGGAATATTCTGTATCTTTATCCATTACTATTTCACATAATCTGCCAGTGTTTTCAAAAAATGAGCTGTTGATGTGACTACAGAAAATACACAGGAACAGCCTACGTATGTGTATCAGATGAAATTATTAAGCTGTTTCATGTTGTCCTCTGTATGAGCATCAGATGAAATTTCTAAGTTGTTTCATATTGCCATAGGTATGTGTAGCGGATGAAATTATTAATTGTTTATCCATCTGTTGCCCTAGGAATGAGCGTCAGATGAAATTATTAAATTGTTTATCCACATGTTGCCCTAACATACCCCTCAACTGTCCACATTTTCTCGGAATGTCTAGATCTTTGCCTCATATTTTTGGTGTCTTTCACATAAAATGTGTGGTTTTCTATCAAATTGCTATGATGATTTGAGGATTGAAGTCACAGATTTGAGTTTCAGACTTCATATCTTTCAGAAAAATATGTGATAACACAAACCCAGTTATTCTAGCAACTTTTTTAAGTTTAAGTTTACAACAGCAATTTTTAAAATGTCCCTATGTATGGATGTTTGTCCCTATCATGTCAGGTGTTGTTCAAATTTCTTGCACTAAGAAGTTGACGGGTATGTCTATGTGCAGCAGATGAAATTATTAAAGTGTTTATACATGTTGCCCTAGGCATATGTGCCAGATGAAATTACTAAATTGTTTATGCATGTTGTCCTACATATGCGTGCCAGATGAAATTATTAAATTGTTTATACATGTTGCCCTAGGTATGTCCATCAGATGAAATTACTAAATTGTTCACCAACATGTTACTCTAGTTATGTCTGTCAGATGAAATTAATAAATTGTTTATCCTCTTGTTGCCCTAGGTATGTCTGTGAGATGAAATTATTAAATTGTTTATAAATGTCACCCTATGTGTGTGTGTAAGATAACATTATTAATGTGTTCATCTACATTTTGCCTAGGTTTGCATGTGAGATTAAATTATTACACTGTTTACACATGTTGCCCTAGGTATGTGTGTGAGATGAAATTATTAAATTGTTTATACATATTGCCCTAGGTGTGTGTGTCAGATGAAATTATTAAATTGTTTATTTACATGTTGTCCTAGGAGTGTGTCAGATGAAATTATTAAGTCGTGTACCTATACGTTGCCCTAGGTGTGTGTGGCAGATGGAATTATTAAACTGTTTATCCACATGTTGCCCTAGGCATGTGTATCAGATGAAATTATTAAATTGTTTATCTACATTTTGCAAAATATTTCTGTTTACAGGGAGCTGAATCTAAAGAAAATTTGTAGGGTTCTGTCTTTTGAGTAACTATGTAATCACCTACATGAGGTATACTGTGTTCTGTATGTGTTCAAGGATCTTTACTTCATTGACGTGTTAACTAGATATGCCATCAGGTGCAAGTACTCTTTTCATTGTTAACCTACGAAAATAACATGTTTAAGTGACTTATTCAAACTCACATGGCAGGTGGAGACTGTGGGACACAAACCCTGGACTTCAAGGTGAAGCTCATTAGCATAGCGATATATGTCCTTAAACCTTTACATTAAACTGCCAAGTTTTAATTTTAACAAATAAATAACAGGGTACAAGATAAGTATAATTATTTCACTTTTTATTTTATAGAGGTGCATTCAGTCTACCCTGCTACAACATGACAATCAAAAGATGGTGCCGCCTCCTTCTGTGTAATAGCTTTCATTATAAATGATACATGGCCCCTGAGAGAATAAAACTACAAGCCCAATTTTATCATTATTCACTTCAGTGTTTCTAACAAAGAACTTCACAGCTGCAGAAAATAATATTTACCTCCACATAAGGAAACTGCATGATTTCTCTTCTGATCTTACCTGTAGCTTAGTATAGCTAGAATATGACAACAGAAATGGGACCCTTAACCAGCTCTTTGTGGTTAGTGTTTGTATCATAACAAACACTTGGGCACCCCTCCAAATATTTAAAGGTTTCTTATGGTTCTCTTATACAACCTTAACAGCTGTTGGTGTCAACATTAGGAGGGGGAGGATTCATTTCTACATATTTTCAGTTAGAGTTAAGTATGTCCTTGGAGAAATTGAACAATACAGGATATTTGCTGCTACCGCCTGTTGCTCAAAACAGTGGAGATGGACATGATTTTGCTATGAGCGAGTGTACTCATCAATGGGAAAAGGATATGTGATTAGATGAAGGTGCTTCTAAAGGAAAAAAGAAACCTTCCTCACCCTTGACCCTCAGTTTTCAGCATTACTACCTGCTGGCAAAGCAATTTAGTTCTGCTTGACTGCCTTCTGACAGCTAAAAGCCCGTTTTTGTGTATATCTTGTCATGACTAAGGTTGGGTATCCAGAGGTCTTTTCCACCTTTTGATATTTCATAGCATGCAGTATTCACCTTTTACAATGCTATGTGATTGCCCACTAACAAGGAGTTGAACAATTTATAATGTAGTGACTTGTAAGTTTCACAAAAGTTCTTCCTAGTGTCTGTAAAACATATACCATGAAGTAAAAGACGCAGGGAACCAATGAGCTCAGACCGGACAACAAGACTTAGTTTTGGGGCAACTAGCAAGTATGGGACAAACAGAATGCACTGTATATAGTGGCAAACAGATACTAAGATTAACATTTTGTGTCCCACTTTTAAACTAATGTGGACAGATACATCCTTGGCAGTTCCCTGTTGCAGTTGTTATACACTACTCTGTGAGTCCTGAATGCATAAACATTAATTGCATTTTACCAAAGCAGCAGTGAGAGGGCATGCTGTCATGCCCTCCTGATGTGGGCAGATATGCGCCTACACCCCTGCTACTTAATTATTAGTCATTGTGAGATCACTGTATCACATAGTAAACAGAATACTGAGGAACCGAAACTTTGGATGTAGTACATATTCCAACTGAGAATATCACCATTCTGACTACCACAATTACAGTTCTCGGAATTACAAAAGGACCTTTGCTCACATCTCTCAACTTCTTACCATAACAAATATGGACAAAACCTAAAATAATTGGGGAGGGGGACAAATGCCAAAAAATAGGGACATATTTTAAGTAAGGCTCTTATAAACTTAGAAAGTTGCTAGAATAATGGGATTTGTGTTAGTCTGCATTTCTCTAAATGATATGAAGTCTAAAACTCGTGTATGTCATTATGTAGTGACCAATCCTCAATGACTTGCCACAACTTTTATGAGGAATAGACCAAAAATATAAGGAAAAAAATCAGGGCATTCTGCAAAAATCTAGACGGTTGAGAGGTATGCCTTTACTCCACAGACAGTAGCATAAAGACTGCTAGAAAGTGAGGCATAGATCAGATGGCTAAAACAAAAGGTTGGGGGTGTGAAAGACTGCCTTCTTTTTTGGAGAATAATTTTTTTTCTTCCTGTCTTACAATGTATTACCCATCCTGTAATCCTCCCCAAGCTATAGCTACTCTCTTCATTCATACTACATGCAGGAAAGTGACAGTGGGGTGGGATAGCAACATACCTCTCAGCCTCTTAGAGTAAAAATTCTGGACATAGCATAAAATAATAGGGAGACAAAGGCCCAAAACTAGAGACAGATTTTAAATATTGCTGTTATAAAGCTAGAAAGTTGACAGAATAACAGGTTTTGCATTAGCATACATTTTCTGGGGGATATGGAATCTGAAACTCAAATGTTTGTCATTATTTAATGACTTCAATCCTCGGTGGTTTGCCAGAAAACCACAGATTTTATGAAGAATGGGCCAAAAATATAAGGCAAAAATCTGGACATTCTGCAAAAATCTGTACAGTTTGTGGCATTAATAGCAACTGTTTCAAGCTCAGACTTACATGCTACTTATGTAATATAGTTATGGCTGTCTGTTGATGACCAGAATTCCTACATTTGTTTATGCCAAAGGAAGTCTTAAGTAGGAATTCACTTATTTGTGAAATTAACTCATGTGAACTTCCCTGTGGCAGATTTTTAGAGGTGATGCCATGGGGAATTTATCGTTCTCTCTTACCTGGAGACAGGCATGTTGGCATATATATGAGATTTTTTTCCAATGTGCTTCTCACACTGGTGCAAAATGAGCCAGGGTCATAAGCAATACAAATGAATTCATGGCCTACGCACCATCCACCAACAGCAGCAACATTTTTGAAAATAATTCTGATTCCTCTGTTGACATTCATAGTCCTGCCATTCCCTTGATAAACAATAAAAATTGGAAAGAACACTGGAGCCATTTACACTGACAATCACTGCCACTTGCATCTGCATTCCAGAAAATCATTGAAAGTGCCTGCTGTAATGAGTGTGCAGAAAACACAGCAGACCAGGGACATAGTGAACCGGTAATACAAAAACTAAAAAATGATCATCTAGAACTTCTAGAATAACACTTGACAGCAGATATTTTAAAGAATACAGCATTACTGATAAAGCTGAGGTAAGCTACATTTTGTAAAATTATTCAAAGAATTTTATGCTGGAGCTAATTTTGGCAGAATGATTTGTGTTTAGGATTGCAGAATGTGACATTATATGAAAATCAGCTTTCCATGTGATCTGCACTCTTAAGGCCACATGTCAAAGGGGGAGATTGAGAGACAGACGCCACAATGTGGACAGCAGTATAGTGGGGATGAGTTCTGCATTGCTACACCAAGCTGGGAATGAACACTGCGTATATGCAAATGAACTACACAGCACAGATAAGACTGCCAAGGCTAGAGACAGTAATACTACATACAAAGGTTGTCTACAGAAAATACATTGCAGTTACAGAGGTAGGAAAAAAATAGTCTATTGTGCTGCTACAAACTATGATTTGTGAACTTTTGAAAATCCGTGCATCATATATTCACAGAAAAAACTTACACCAGTATTCCACTGTGGCCAGTAAGGCAGAAGTGCAAAGGACTGTGGTTTACCTAATGCACAATAATCACAGTTAGCTTGACTGCGACCTGCATAATGGAAATCTCTTAGTGAGGTGCAGCAGTTTCACAGCTGGAAATATCAGTGAGGGCTGCTACTGCATGGAAGGGTTTCCACCAACAGAAACAGAAGTTTGTACAATGTGCTGAATGCCATTGTGAATCGGCTAATTTAAGCCAAAATGGCATTCATGTTTATGACTTCTGGCACTGAATCATGTAAAGTACAGTTTTGTACCTACCATAAATGTAGATGGTCGAGTGTTCACCCTGCTGCAGTCATCACACTTGGGTTATCCTGTCGTCAGGCGGTCCCGCAGTCGGCCGGATTTCCAAAGTCTTGGTCCAACGTCGGTTGCTGTCACCTCATCCCTGACGTCAGTGTGCCAGGGGTACATATATTGCAACCGACGCCATTTTCTTCAGTTTTTCTTGCCCCAGGTGTCAGGTGCCCCCAAAAAGGTGATCCAAATTAGTACCAAAAGGTGAGAGCACTGTACAAACACAAAATCCTTTCAGCTATAAGCAAATACATCAGAAAGGCATAGCAAAGATTTAGCCAGTAGATCAGAGGGGTTGGAGGGAGGGTAACCTGGACTGCAGCAGGGTGAACACTCTAACATCTACATTTATGGTAGGTACAAAATTGTACTATGTTCATCGTGTTACCCTGCTGCAGTCATCACACTTGGGTTGAGTCCCAAAGCTAAGGTAGGGTGGAGGCATCATAGAGGGTTAGTGGAGGCAATGAGGCCCTGCAGAACTGCAGTGGCGAAGCCTGCCCTGGACTTAGAATAGAGAGGTAAGTGATAGTGTTTGGTGAATGTGTGTACAGAACTCCAAGTTGCAGCTTCTAAAATTTCCTTGGTAGGAACCCCCCTGAGAAAGGCAGTAGAGGTAGCTGTTGCCTTGGTAGAGTGGGATCTAATGGTAGGAGGAACTGGTTTCCCATGATGGGTATAGCAGAATCGTATGCAATGGCCTTTCCATTTAGAAATGGTTTGCTTGGATATGGCCCTCCCTTGAGAAGCTGTAGCATAGGAAACAAAGAGCTGGTCAGTTTTTCTGAAAGCCTTAGTTTTATCCAAGTAGTAACGAAGTTGCCTGTGAATGTCCAAGGAATGCAGGAGTCTCTCACCTTTGTTCTGTGGATTGGGGAAGAAAGTGGGTAGGTGGGTGGTTTGATTTAAAGCTACATTGGAAACCACCTTAGGCATGAAGGAAGGATTAGTCCGTAGAGAAACTCTGTCTTGATGGAAAATGAGGAAAGGTTCCACTGCCATAAGTGCCTGTAATTCTGAGACTCTCCTAGCAGAAGTTATTGCCAGGAGCAGGGCAGTCTTCCAGGATAGGAACTGAAGGTCTGCAGAAAAAGCTGGTTCAAAGGGAGGTAGCATTAGTTTTTCCAGAACAAAGTTGAGGTCCCATGTTGGTATAGGGGCTCTTCTAGGTGGTCTAATGTTTTTTACCCCTCTGAGGAACTGCCTTAGAAGAGGATTGGAAAATAAAGGTGGATTAGTATCGTAGTGAGCTGAAATAGCTGAAGCATGGATTTTAATAGAGGAGAAGGAAAGTCCTTTATGCAAAATCTCAGCTAAATACTGTAGAATGTGAGGCATATGAGGCTGAGTTGTGTCTTGGCCTTTAGTTTGGTTCCAAGCACAAAACCGTTTCCATTTGTCCGAGTAAATCTTCCTGGTGCTTGGCCTCCTGGCCTCTAGAATAACATCCAGTATTGCTTGTGAAAGAGGGGCTGGTGGGATGCTTAATTGATTTGCCATGCAGCCAGGTTTAAGGTTTTGATCTGGCTGTGTAGAATCTGCTTGTCTTGCTGCGTGAGTAAATGAGGAATTTGAGGCAATATCCATGGTGGGCTGTGAGCCATATTCTTCAATAGCGGGTACCAGTGCTGGCATGGCCAGTCTGGGGCTATGAGAATCAGTCAAGGTTTCTCCTTTTTGACCTTCAAAAGAACCTTTGTGAGAAGAGGTAATGGAGGAAAGGCATATACTGTTAGGTTTTTCCAACTGAAGGAGAGAGCGTCCACTTTCCAAGCTTGATGGTGGAATGTCCTTGTACAACATTTTTTCAGCTGGTAGTTTTGAGGACTGGCAAACAGATCTATATTTGGTAGACCCCATCTTTGAGTTATCATTGTAAATATTTGTGGGTCTAGCTTCCACTCGTGGGGATCTTTGATGTTTCTGCTTAGGTCGTCTGCCAATGTGTTTTTGTGTCCTGGCAGGAATTGAGCCTGTAACTGGACTTGGTAGGCCAGAGCTGTGTTCCATAAGATTATTGCTTGCCTGCAAAGAGGGTAGGAATGTGTGCCCCCTTGTTTATGTACCACATTACTGTGGTGTTGTCCGTCTTTATTGCAAGTTGTCCTGGCTGTAGTAGATCCTGGAAGGCTGTCAGAGCTTTCTGTATGGTTAGCATCTCTTTTTGGTTTATGTGCAGTTTTCTTTGTTCTGCAGTCCATAGGCCTTGAATGCATTGCCCTACCATGTGTGCCCCTCAGGCATAGTCTGAAGCATCTGTTGTGATAGTTTGCCTGGGTGGGGGCAAGATGAAAGGCTGACCCTTGTTGACGTGACATGCCTGCGCCCACCATAGAAATTCCTGTTGAAGGCAGGTAATGAGAGATATCACTGTGTCCAAGCTGTGGCTGTGTTGAGACCATACGCTTTTTAGGTACCACTGTAATTTCCTCATATGCAGTTTTGCAAATGGTATTATCAGTATGCAAGATGCCATGAAGCCCAAAGCCTGCAGAATTTTTCTTGCAGTTAATTGGATCTTTGTTGCCATTGTCTTGAAATATTGAGTCAGTTGTAATTGCTTGTCTGGTGTAAGATAAGCCTTCTGGGCCGTTGTGTCCAAGCTGGCACCCAGAAATGTCATTTTTTGTGAGGGTACTAGTTTTGACTTCGTTTCATTTACTGTGTACACCAGACAATTTAGTAGATGCTTCACAAAAGCCAGATGTTGTAAGAGGATGTCTTTTCTTTCTGCTTGGATGAGGCAGTCTTCCAGATATGGATATATTTGAATTCCTCTTTGTCTGCAGTATGGAATTACTGGTGCCAGGCATTTTGTGAATACTCTGGGCGCAGTAGATAAGCCAAAGGGCAGTGCAGAGAATTGATAATGGGTTGAACCTGCAATGAAATGGAGGTTTCTTCTGCAACTTTGTCTGATAGGGACATGCAGGTATGCCTCCTTGAGGTCCAACGTTACCAGCTATGCTTCCTTCCCCAACATGGGAAGTAGCTGCTGTAGTGTTAGCATCTTGAATTTGGGAACTTCAAAAAGAATAAAGCTAGTGCTTAGCCAAATCCCAGTTCAGCAAAAAAATAAATCAGCAAACCAAAAACGTCACTGGGAACTGCTGCTGTACAAATACTGTAAAATGTTTATTAAAACACAAAACAAACCAAAAAGTATCAAAGTGAGCGCTTTCGGGCTAAGCCCTTCTTCAGACAAAGTGCTTCTCACAAACATCACATTTTAAAATAAACATACACCAATCACTCTTCAGTAAAAAAACCCACCCTGTTTTAATTGTTAGCTGAAACTAACAAGTCATCATTAAAAACACTCTTACTTAATAAAAAGTACGCCTACTTTTAAGTGTTGGCTTCAGAGGCACCATATCATTCAGCCCAGGTTGAATATGGGCTGTTAAATCTAAAATCCACTTTAATTCTATGGTTTCTGTCTTTAGCCTAATATCACCCCCTCTCTTATTAATGAATACATTGGCTATCACCCTAAATTTAAATCTATGTGTGGATTATCCTTTACATGATTATATAGCGCATTGTGCTCATCACAGTTCTAATTGACGAAATGTGCTGTAGTATCCTGACCTTAAGCATATTGTTGGTTTTACCAACATAATATCCTGAGCATGTGCAATCAGCCAAATACACCACATTAATGGTCCTACAGGTAGCTCTCCCTTTAAAATGAAAACTCTTCCCTGTGGAAGGATGTACAAACACTGTCTCCCTATTAATATGATCACAAGCCTTACAGCCCCCACATGGGACAGTACCCAGCGACCTAGGTAGGCATGTGACCTCATTGTTTCCCCTATCGTGACAGAGTATATCCTTCAGGTTCTTATTTCTCTTATAACTAAATTGTGGAAAATCCCCTACTATATCACTCAAGTTTCTGTCAATAGTGATGATGTTCCAATTCCTCTTGATGATGTCACACACCCCTTTGACATTACTGCCATATGTTAGTGTTATCAGGGGTGTGTGACATCATCAGGAGGAATTGGAACATCATCACTATTGACAGAAACTTGAGTGATATAGTAGGGGATTTTCCACAATTTAGTTATAAGAGAAATAAGAACCTGAAGGATATACTCTGTCACGATAGGGGAAACAATGAGGTCACATGCCTACCTAGGTCGCTGGGTACTGTCCCATGTGGGGGCTGTAAGGCTTGTGATCATATTAATAGGGAGACAGTGTTTGTACATCCTTCCACAGGGAAGAGTTTTCATTTTAAAGGGAGAGCTACCTGTAGGACCATTAATGTGGTGTATTTGGCTGATTGCACGTCATGCTCAGGATATTATGTTGGTAAAACCAACAATATGCTTAAGGTCAGGATACTACAGCACATTTCAATTAGAACTGTGATGAGCACAATGCGCTATATAATCATGTAAAGGATAATCCTACACATAGATTTAAATTTAGGTGATAGCCAATGTATTCATTAATAAGAGAGGGGTGATATTAGGTTAAAGACAGAAACCATAGAATCAAAGTGGATTTTAGATTTAACAGCCCATATTCAACCTGGGCTGAATGATATGCCTCTGAAGCCAACACTTAAAAGTAGGCGTATTTTATTAAGTAAGAGTGTTTTTAATGATGACTTGTTAGTTTCAGCTAACAATTAAAACAGGGTGGGGTTTTTTTACTGAAGAGTGATTGGTGTATGTTTATTTTAAAATTTGATGTTTGTGAGAAGCACTTTGTCTGAAGAAGGGCTTAGCCCGAAAGCGCTCACTTTGATACTTTTTGGTTTGTTTTGTGTTTTAATAAACATTTTACAGTATTTGTACAGCAGCAGTTCCCAGTGACGTTTTTGGTTTGCTGATTTATTTCTTTGCTGAACTGGGATTTGGCTAAGCACTAGCTTTATTCTTTTTGGATTTGATCACATTTGGCTTATTGTGCTATGCATGCTGCTGAAGGAGATATAACAGCAAATGGCTCAAGAACTACTATGGAAACAGGCAGCGGTGAGCCTCTATCTGGAACTTGGTGTACTGATAAACTGACAACACAGAAGACCCCCCTCTTGAATTTGGGTTTTTCTGTTTTGAGGAACAGGATGGAGGAAGTGTCAAAACCATTAGCGATGGACAGAACTTTTGAGGACCTAGTTCGAGATCTGAACTTCAAGGCCATGAGACTGCAACGACTACAATGGCAAGCCTACCATTTGGAGGCTTGCCTGGATTATGGTATTGTCCCGAGAGGTATGTGCATATTGTGCATGCCTACCCAAGGGGACAGGTACCCAGAGCTATTAGCAAAATGGCAGGCTATTAATTTGAACACAAGTTTTCAATACATAGAATTACTTTTGACTTTTTTCCTACCAGAGACTGAGGAATTGAAACGGGAGGTGTTTAACATAAGGCAGAAATTGTCCAAAGAGTTCCGTGAGCCGTATCATGAATCTCGGCTGGAACAGCTACATCGAGGGCTCATGGACAATGATGAGAAACTAAAAACTACGAAGATGGGAAAGCTGAAAAGGGATTATGAAGATTTCTCGAGGGGCAACATCTTCGTGTGGCCGAAGAATACCCCTAGGGCTTCGAACGCTACTTGGAGGGCACAGAGACCCAGTGGAGTATCTACAACAACAGGAGAACGACGCAGACGATTGACGTCGAACAGGGAGACACGTTCAGTAACAACAGTCCCAGTTGACGTCGCATCAGATGAGCGGCCAGTTGACGTCGCATCAGATGAGCGGTCTGTGGCTAGAGAAGACATCACAGCTGTTGATGGCGTTGCAGGGATCCTGAGCTCAGCACAACAATCGACGCTGGTTAGTGCCAGTGTTTTAGGAAATAAGAGCACAGAACCATCTAGGCTTGAGGAGACAGCAGACGTTGGGTGTGACAAGGGAAGCCCTACTGAGGAAGGGATAACAACAAGAACAGGGGCAGGAGTCCCTTTGGTAAACCTACAGAATGCCACAGATGAAGCCATTGGCTCCTTGGACTTACAATCCTGTTCAGGAGGTTTGGGAGCGCGTCCGAAAATGGCTCCAGGACAGAATTATTTTTTGGGCATGCTGCCTACGAATGTGAGGAAGAAGGGTCCATGGAAGCGGTCGCGGAGCGACAGGGACTCAGTGAACAAGAGGAGAACTTTGAATTGACTGCAAGTAATTCTGTTTATGATATTGTATTTAATTTATCTAAATATGTACTGAGTGAAGCTGAAATTTATGTTTTAAACAAAGGGATGACGTTTCTACCAAGCAAAGCTTGTATATATAGTGATGTAGTATTGGATTTGATGTTGTATTGTCGAAGGGTTATGCTGAACAAAATCTATGGAGGGACACAGGGTCCTAGTGTGGGCCTACGTCAGCCTAGTAGTTATGTTCCACCTTTTTCACCCGCACTTAGTTTATTCATTAATAAATGTGAAAATGACTTGTTTTTGTTTATGCAAGAAAAAGGAAAAGATCGTTTTTACAATCTGAACCCTGAGCAAAGACGGGCCCTAGAGAATCTTAGTAAGAACAAAAACTTAACAATAAATATGGCAGATAAAGGAGGGGCTGTAGTGGTCCTTGACACTGACTGGTATAACATGAAATTATCTGGATTGTTGGCAGACAAAGATGTATATCATCTATTGAACCCAGTAGAGGTCAGGAATATTGTTAGTAAGGTACATGGACGGATTAAATGGTTGTATACTAACATGTATATCACTCAAGACCTCATGGAATTCTTTCATGTGGATAAACCAGTCATTCCTGTGTTCAAGGTCCTACCCAGGGTGCACAAATCTTTGACAGACCCACCCCTTAGACCCATAGTTTCGGGAAGGAGGTGGGTCACGGAGCATTTGTCAATATGGTTGGAGTGCACACTTAGACCTTACGTAGATCGTATGAACAATGTTCTGAAGGACACTGCACATTTCCTTAGAGTTTTGGGTGAAATGAACAGGGAAGGCAGCCAGGAGGGCACTATGCTGGTAAGCCTAGATGTAAATAGTTTGTTTACAGTGATAGGCAATGAGTATGGCATAGCAGCCTGTGTAGGGGTTCTGAAGGATGTGGGTGTTGTAGAGAAAGAACTTTTTCTCATAGAAGAGTCACTGAAACTGGTCTTGGAGAATAACATCTTCTTGAGCAATGGCTCAGTGTTTAGGCAAGTACAGGGGGTAGCCATGGGTACCCCCTGTGCAAATTCCTATGCCAACCTAGTTCTCTCCTTCTGGGAAAAGAAACATGTTTTGAACCACAGAGATTGGAGTCCACATATAGGGGTTTATCTACGTTTTGTAGATGATATCTTTATTGCCTGGAAGGGGGGGGTGAACAAAGGCTAAATACTTTTATGGAATATCTACACTCTACCACATCCTTCTTGAAGTTTGATATCAAGAGCTCATGTGAGGCTCTGGACTTCTTGGATGTCACAGTAGAACTTACACCCGTAGGCTTTAGTTCCAGATTGTATCGAAAAGAGAGTTGGAAGAATTCTTTGCTTTCATTTGACAGCATGCACCCTAGGTATACCTTTTCCAACATAGTGGAGGGGCAGGTTGGCAGGATCTCTAGGATCAGTCGACAGGATGAACATTTTGAGAGAGAGATAGATGACTTAAAAGAATGTTTCCAAGAAAGAGGGTATAGATGTGAGCTAGTGGAAACAGCAGTAGCAAGAGGTACTGCGAACAGGCAAGGCAAATATAGACCATGGCTTGATGTTACAACAAACCTAGGAAGTAATTATAGTAATCACAATGGTCACCGGATGAAAGGTAGGAAGAAGGAAACTATACCTAGGATAACACTAACATATGGCAGTAATGTCAAAGGGGTGTGTGACATCATCAAGAGGAATTGGAACATCATCACTAGTGACACAAACTTGAGTGATATAGTAGGGGACTTTCCACAATTTAGTTATAAGAGAAATAAGAACCTGAAGGATATACTCTGTCACGATAGGGGAAACAATGCGGTCACATGCCTACCTAGGTCGCTGGGTACTGTCCCATGTGGGGGCTGTAAGGCTTGTGATCATATTAATAGGGAGACAGTGTTTGTACATCCTTCCACAGGAAGAGTTTTCATTTTAAAGGGAGAGCTACCTGTAGGACCATTAATGTGGTGTATTTGGCTGATTGCACGTCATGCTCAGGATATTATGTTGGTAAAACCAACAATATGCTTAAGGTCAGGATACTACAGCACATTTCGTCAATTAGGAACTGTGATGAGCACAATGCGCTATATAATCATGTAAAGGATAATCCTACACATAGATTTAAATTTAGAGTGATAGCCAATGTATTCATTAATAAGAGAGGGGGTGATATTAGGTTAAAGACAGAAACCATAGAATCAAAGTGGATTTTAGATTTAACAGCCCATATTCAACCTGGGCTGAATGATATGGTGCCTCTGAAGCCAACACTTAAAAGTAGGCGTACTTTTTATTAAGTAAGAGTGTTTTTAATGATGACTTGTTGGTTTCAGCTAACAATTAAAACAGGGTGGGGTTTTTTTACTGAAGAGTGATTGGTGTATGTTTATTTTAAAATGTGATGTTTGTGAGAAGCACTTTGTCTGAAGAAGGGCTTAGCCGAAGCTCACTTTGATACTTTTTGGTTTGTTTTGTGTTTTAATAAACATTTTACAGTATTTGTACAGCAGCAGTTCCCAGTGACGTTTTTGGTTTGCTGAATTTGGGAACTTGTAAGTAAGTGTTTAGAATTGAAAGGTCCACAATTGGTCTCCAAGCATTTTCTTTCCTGGGTACTAGGAAATGTCTTGAGTAAAATCCTTGGCCTTGCTCTTGAGTTGGTACCCTTTGAATGGCTCTCATGGCCATGAGAGCTGTAATTTGTTTTTGAGCCTCTGCCCTTTGATTTTGTGGCAGATTTGGCATTCCTCTTTTTATTGACAAGGTGTGAAAGTGGAATCTGTATCCTCGTAAAATTATGTCTAGGACCCATTTGTCCTTTGTGACCATGTGCCAGTTGCCTGCAAATAGTGCTAGTTTTCCCCCCAAGGGGGCTGACAAAAGAGCTTTGTTTGGCCAGCTGTGGTGCAAGTCATTGAGTTTGCCTTCTGGTGGGTTGAGACCTGTCTTCTCCTCCCTTCTGGGTTGGAGTGCCCCATTGGCGAGGCTTATACTGAGCTTGTGGTTGTCCTCTGCCCCTTGGGTGCCTGTATTTACCCCTCTGAGGCCTGTCAGTGGCTGGAAAGGACCAATTTTTTGTTGGCCAGTTTCTGCTGAAGTGAGGGGGTTGTACTTGTAGAAAATCTTTGACTGTCTGCATTGATTTCGCCTTATCTTCCATTTTCTTTAAAACTTCTTCTGCTTTATCACCAAAAAGAACATCCTGCTGTAAGGAAGCATCTAATAGTTTTGCTTTAACATGATCAGGCAGACTTTGTTCTTTTAACCAGGCATGCCTACGTATAACTGATCCAGTGACAGTTGCTCTGCAGGAGGCCTCTAAAGAATCAAACCCACATTGTAAGGTATGTTTGCCCACCTGCTCGGTGGCGTGCAACAAATCCTGTACTTCTTTCATTTCAGATTGTTGAGGTAAGGTGGTTATCTTTCGTTTTAACTGAGAGATCAGAAATTGCTGATACTTAAGCATATGAAATTGACAGTTTAGTGCTCTCATAGCTAAAGTGGCTGAGGTGTAAACCTTTTTCCCCCATCTGTCTAGTGCTCTTGAATCCCTTTCAGAAGGTACTGGATTTTTAGCCATGGAAGCCTTAGCCCCCTTGGGACCCTGGGAGATAGTCTCTGGGTCATCTACTGGGCTTTTGTAAAGGAATTTGTGGGAATCAGGTACTCTGTATTATCTGTCAGGCTTGGTCAGGGCAGGAGGTAGAGAGTCAGGTTTGAAACTGGATTCTAAGTAGACATCATCCACAATGTCCAAAACAGGAGGGATTGCTAGAGGTCTGTGTTGGGGGAGTAAAAGAAACTCTCTCAGCCTTTTCTTGGAATCAGAGTAATCCTGACCTTCCCAGTGAAAATGTTCACTCATAGTGTGTAAAGTTTCCCCAAAAGAGTAATCTTCTGGAGGGGAACCTGAGGGAATAGATTCCTCAGCATCAGAATCTTCATAAGGAGAGAAGGAATAGTCTTGGTCCTCAGAGGAATCCGAAGAAATAGACAGCTGTTCAGAGGAAGCAGAATCTTCCTCTTCTCTAGGCTTTTTGTCAGGAGGAGGCTGTGAACCCCTGATAAGAGAAATCAAATCTTCTGCCATTTTGAGCATCTGTTTCTTAGGCATAGGGCCTTGAACAGGAGACTGAAGTGAAGCCTTTTTCGATTTAGAAGGAGTCTTTGACTTGGAAAACGTTTTGACTGTAAGAGTCGTCGGTCTGAAAACGCTTTCAGAAACCAATGGCATTTCAGAAGTACCGACGTCCTTGGAAGGTAAATCGTTGGTAGGGCCTGAAGTAAAAGGTTGCGTCAGTCTAGTACATTCCGACAAAATATCTGTAGCGGTCTCTGGTTCCAGAACTGCGGTAGTTAGAGGCTGCATCGGAGCCTCACTGATAACCGGAGAACCGGAGACCAGATCAACCGAGGCCTCGGAATCGGGCTTAGGCCTGGGCTGTCGGTCCTTGTCCCTGCGTTTTTTGTGCACGCCAGTAGTCAGTAACTCCAACGGCATGTTATAGTTATATTTTCTACCAAAAAAGTGTTGTGTGACATCAAATCGTCTTTTAATAGTACGTTTATTAAATTTAGCGCAAAAACGACAAGAAGTGACGTCGTGATCAGGGCCTAGGCAAGGTATGCAATAAGAATGAAAATCCTTATGAGGTATTTGCTTTCCACAAGAAATACAATTGTTAACTTTTTCTAACATCGGTCTGAAGCAAGAAAAGTTTCCCCAACGGGGTACTTAGCTTTATAGAAGACTTCGGTCTGAAATTCGAATTCGAAAATCTCAGGAGTTAGCCGACCGGCACTTGCGAACTGCTTCTGCTTCGGGCACCG
>NC_056747.1:1311203916-1311361416 GCF_019279795.1 Protopterus annectens | reverse complement strand
CATTATTTTTTTTCTTTTATGTTTACCCACTATCCCCCTCCTTTCTTTCTCAACCAGTTTCTTATTTCAGCTAATATCTTATCCTATTCCATTTTCATGTTACATAACAAATTCTCACATCTTTTTCCCTCGGCACCCATACTATCACAAACGGTACTTATTTATCAGTACCAAATTTCTTTATCATACTTCTCATATACTGTTATATTCATATTTATACCTTTAAAGCCATCTGCTCTGTATTCATTTTTACATTTTTCCCAAAATTCTTTATTCTTTTTGCAATCCAAAAACCAATGTTTTGTTTTTTCTTCACTACAGTCAGCATATTTGCTTCTCCCTGATACCTTATATTTTATATTCCCTTCCACTGGTAACTTATCTAATAAAATTCTCCACAAAAAAATCCTCTGCTTCATAAAAACACTTCAAGCATCTCTTTTATTGCTTTTTTCATCTTGTGTTAATTCCTTCCATGAGGACACCATTGTTTCCTAAAATCATATTTTGCCATTCTTTTTTTCCCCATCAATCTCACTTTTAACTTCCACAGTACAATACAGTCATATTATTCTTCAATTCTGCCCCTTTTTTCTTTTTACTTATCATTTCTTTTGTCTTTGTTTAACTTTTATAATTTCCTAAAATATATGTATATTTGCTGAATATACCACTTGATTTTTTAATTCAAACCACCTTCTTTTTTATTATAAATTATCCATCCTTTCATTATGTTCAGCATTGAGTCCCAAATGTAAATAAAACAATCTCTAATAACTCTTTCTATTTGAGTGGGAATATATAAACTTTTTTACCAAGCTAACAATTTTACTTGCTCAGGTATCTCTCTGCATTGACTTATTATGCTTTCATACTCACAAAATCTTACTCCCCAATTCTTTATTAACTTCTTGTAAAATATATGCCATTTATTTTTTATCTTGCCAAATCCCTTATGCTTTACTTTGTTCAACCACAAACCAACTTTTTATCAACATTTTGATCCTTATTACAACCTCACTTATCCATCCCTTGTTTTTTGTTATTAGAATGTAATTATTTGCATATGTCACACATACTGGTAATATAATATTTTCTTCCATATTATATATTGCCTCATTTAATACATGGATGTGTGTAATACTGCATTCATCAAATAAGCACATACTCATTGGGCATCCCTGTTTTGCTCCTCATTTAATACTTATTTTCCCATCCATCCATTTATCAAAGCTTCTATCCACTAATTTTCATAACATTTTTTTATCATATTAATATTTTTCTCCTATATTGTATGGCTCTAAACTTAGTCACATTGCTTTATGACTTACTTTATCAATGGCCTTAGCCATGTTACATGCTATCAGTTTTACTTCTTTATTTTCTTTCAACATTATCTCTACTACTTCCTTCACTTTAATTAACATTTATTTCACTTCTCTTCCCTTTATTCCGTATAGCTGTATTTCCTACAATCGTATCATTTTTGTAGAATTTTCATAACTGTTCTATAGTAATTATTCCCTAGTGCTATAGACATCCAGTTATTTATCTATTTTCTTTCATCTTTTTTCACATACATTTTAATGCCATATATGTCTTCTTCCATTACTCATTCCTTCCTTCATCAATTAATTTAGTATTAAACAAACTCCTTAATCTTTATTCATTTCTTATAATAATCATAATTTATGCCCTCCACTTCTGGACCAGGCACATTCTTACCTTATTTTATCACCTTCTCGATTCCTTCTGTTGCTATAGCCTTTTCAAGAAAAATGTATACTTTTTCATATAGTTTTTAATTTTCCATTCCCCTTTCCCATTCATTTCCTATTTTTCTTATATTTTCTGTTCAAAATTCTCTACTATCTCCACAAAATCCTCTTGTTTGTATCTGATGTCTTCTTTGCTATCTATTCATCCTTCTTTCAGTTTGACTTATTTTCCAAAATAAGGGGAAACACCCTCTTTCCTTTCAGAAAAAAAAATCTTTGCCTACGCAACATCATTTACATTTTCTCTTTTCTTTGCATACACCTGTTTCTCTTTTTCACTTATTTTGTTAATTTTTCTTTCTCATAGTTCCATAAAATTTCTTTATATTTTATCGTATCATTCTTTCTACTCTAAATACATTTTTATATTAATGTTTATACATTACCCACCACTCTGCCCAATTTTTATAAAATGGTCTGTCATCTGATCTTTCTTTAATATTTTTCTTTCTTATCATTTCTTCCTCCTTTTTTAACTCTGCAGTTGATCTCTTTAACCCTTTTCCTTCCTTTATTATTTTACTGTCTTCCTCTAGCCTAATCCATCCTGCTCTATAGTCTGAAAAATCAGACATCTGTACTCACTGTTTTTTTCTTTTATGTTTTTAACTAATTCCATTCTTAGAAATTCTCCTTTTATATGTCAATTCTCTATTATTTCCAGCTTTTACATCTCCGTATTTTATTAATTCCCTTAATATCTTAATATCCTATGTTATTTTCTCCCTTTCTTTCCTCAGGTTACAGTTAAAATCTCCTATCATCACTACTATTGGCATGTTTATTAACACATTTTTAATGTGCTCAAACAAATATTTTCTCTGTGTCATAGTAGTATATACATAAATCACTAACAATCTTATACATTCTTGTTTCACTCTCACAATACATATCACTACCCTTCCTGGGAATACTGTTGCATCTAAAATTCTTATTTCTTCATTTTTTATAAGAATTCCTTTTCTAGAATATGTGTCATTTCCAACCAACCAGTTTGGCCATCCATACTGCTTGCATTCTTTTCCTTTCTTCTTCTTTCTTATATCTGGTATCTAGCAGCCAAAAACATACATTTTTGATTTCTTATACCATTCCAGAACCACCAAACCTGTTGCATCATTTCTAATACTATTCACATTTAATGCTAAAAGTTCTATGTCACCCCTTTCCTTTTCTGTGCTTTACTTCCAAATCGTATTTTTTCTTTTCCTTGTCTGGTCTCCCACCAGTTGATTCTCATTATGTTGTTCTTGCTCTTTTCCTGTCTCCATTTTTCCCTCACGTCTTCCTTTTCACTTTCTAAAACTGTAAATCTGCTCTCTTCCTGTATATTAATATAAACTTCAGATTATTTCTTCTCTAATCATCTCTTCATTGTTTATCCCCATCCTCCATACCACATTCCCTTTCAACATTTTCTGTAGTAGTATTTTCGACTGTCTTTCTTCTGTGTTTTCTTTTTCATCTACTCCTTTTCTAATATGGGACACTCAAACTAGAAGTGTCTAATTTTTTTTTACATTTTCTACAGAAAGGCTTACAGTTTGTTGTTGCATCTCCCCTGTCCCTACATTGGTCACATCTTTGTTACAATCTTGTACTAAATTATTTTTATCTCCACAGAAATAATATGCTTTAGCTTAGCACCAGTACCTAACAAATCATCTCTTACCATTCACAACTACTGTATTTCAAATGTGCTAAATTGTTCCATCCTTTGCATTCGTTGTAAAGCACACTTTTCAACCCCCGTCCATACACTTCTTTCATTACATACTTCTTTTAATTTTGTGTACTTTACTAAATTGTGGGGGAAAAAAAACAGATTTAACATGCTAATCCATATCTGAAATTCTAAATTGCACGTCTTTTTCAGTTGAACTCCAAAGCTCTGAAATAGTCTTTCCATGGTGTTACTGTATTTATTTTTTCAGTCTCTGTCATAAACTTTTCCAGCAAATTAAAGCTTTCAGATGTCACTTCACAAAAATGTTCAACCCCCAAATGAATTAATGTTTTTATTTCTTTAATTTTAAATCCAACTGGCAAAATAATACTTTAAATAATGCTATACCTGTCCACACTGCTTATTTTTACTGGTCATCTTCTCTGTGGCTGCAAATGTTTGTCCCCTCTCAGTTCCTTCTTCCATTCTTCCTTGCCTTGCTGCATCCACATAACTTCTTTCTTGCAACAAAAACCCTGCTGTACAGGCAAACCTTTAAAACTGGCTACTTCACCACCCAAGAATACCCTCAGAGTTTTCCCTTCAGCATCTGTTACTTCTGTTTCCAATGTCTCAGTTTCTTCCTCCTGTAATATTCTCTCTACCTGCTTCTTATGCTTCCTTTGGATCCGTCTGCTTCATCAAATCTACCAGCACGTCTGTCTCCAGTCCTCCATTTTCCAACTGCATAAGAATTACTTCATCTCCTTCTCCTTCCTTCAGGAAGTTATAAGTTCCACAGATTGTAGCAGTTCCTCCGCTCCAGAGAGTATGGAGGGTGGGAGGATGGCAGAATGGTTAAGGTGTTTACCTTGCAGGCACATGGTGCCGGGTTTGATACTCACATGGGGTAATTAACTAGGTTTAAAATGGCCCACAAGGGCAATTAGCCTAGTACTAATCTATGAACCTATGAAAGTTCCTAGGTGTCCTAGCCAAATTTCCCTGAGTTTGTATGAATGCCACCTTGGATTTCCAAAGACCTCTGGTTGCCTTGTGAGTACAAACAAAAAGCACTTTTCTAAATAATTTGGTTCAGTATTAGTGAATTCAAATTAATTACCTTAGAGAATTTCTTTGTAAAAAATATATATATATATTCAAACTCAAGAAGATAGTCTCCTGGTGTTGTTTGTCTTTAGAAAGTTCTGGCACACTCCTGTCCCCCTCCTTGACACAGAAGATAAACTAAGTATAACTAAACTGTATATGGAGCATATTTAACATTTTACCTTGGCCATCCCTTTCTTCACTCTCACACCTTATACACCTGACCTATACATTACTGAATGCCTCCGTAGATTCCACCTCCACCAGACGTTCTGGCAGTCTCTCTTTTATGGTTCTAAACTACTTTTGATGAAGATGTATTTTCAAATACCCAGGGAACAGTTGTTTCTATAATCTGCTCTCTGTGCCTGTGCCTCCAAACCCTGTTCTGAATGTGCTAAATAACCCCCTCACATTTCCCTGACTTGTTCATGTGATCTAGTCAGAAGAACTCCAGACCCTCATATCTCTGGTCAGATCATGTCTTTTCTGTACTGGTGGCCTTTTCTGGATGCTTCCAAAAGCCTAAGCTTCCTCTTACTCTATGGCATCTGGTACTAAAAAACAATATTCATGATGTGGCCTGACCATGGTCTGTTTCACAGAGGAAATACCAAAGTATTCACTTTATTGCTGTCCTAGAAAAGTACAGTTTTGTACCTACCATAAATGTAGATGTTCGAGTGTATATACTGCTGCAGTCATCACACTTGGGTTATCCTGCCGTCAGGCTGTCCCGCAGTTGGCCGAATCCCAAAGTCTTGATCCGGCGTCGGTTGTCGTAGCTTCTTCCCTGACGTCAGCGCGACAGGGCTATAAAAGAGGCAGCCGACGCCATTTTCTTCAGTTTTTCTTTCCCCAGATGTCAGGTGCCCCCAACTAGGAAGGCAATACAAATAACTATGCAAAATACCGTAGTAGATAAACAATAGTACTAGCTGTTAGCAAATACACCATATAGGCATGCATCCATTAGATTGATGTACATGGAGTTATAACTAACACCCTGGTATGTAGAGGGGGTGGGAGGGTAACCTGGACTGCAGCAGTATATACACTCGAACATCTACATTTATGGTATGTACAAAACTGTACTATATTCATCGTGTAATACTGCTGCAGTCATCACACTTGGGTTGAATCCCAAAGCTATGGATGGGTGGCTGGTACTAAACTGGGTTAAGTGAAGCTAGGATGCCCTGCAGAACTGCAGTGGCAAAACCAGCTCTGGTTTTTGAGTATAATGGAAGGTGGTAGTGCTTGGTAAATGTGTGCACTGAACTCCAAGTAGCTGCCTCCAGAATGTGCTTGGTTGGAACCCCCCTGAGAAAGGCTGCTGAGGTTGCTGTAGCCCTGGTAGAATGGGGCCTAATATTAACAGGCACTGCTTTCCCATGGTGCGAGTAGCAAAAACGGATACAATGTGCTATCCATTTGGAGATGGTCTGTTTTGAAACAGCCTTTCCTTGTGAACCTGCGGCATAGGATACAAAGAGTTGGTCAGTTTTTCTGAAGGTCTTTGTCTTATCCAAATAGTAACGTAGCTGTCTGTGAATGTCCAAAGAGTGAAGGAGTCTTTCTCCTTTATTCTGGGGGTTTGGATAAAAGGTGGGTAAATGAATGGTCTGATTCAAAGCCACACTGGATACTACCTTTGGCATAAAGGTAGGGTTAGTTCGTAAAGAGACTCTGTCCTGATGGAAAATGATGAAAGGTTCCACTGCCATAAGTGCCTGTAGTTCTGAGACCCTGCGTGCTGAGGTGATAGCCAGTAACAGAGCTGTTTTCCATGACAAGTATTGTAGTTCTGCTGAGAAGGCTGGTTTGAAAGGAGGCAGTGTTAATTTTTCTAAAACAAAGTTGAGGTCCCGAGCTGGCATTGGGGGTTTTCAGGGGGGGTCTTATATTCTTAGCGCCTCTGAGAAACTGCCTTAGTAAAGGGTGCGAGAATATGGGAGGATCTGTATTATATTGAGCTGAAATGGCTGAAGCATGGATCTTAATGGATGAGAAAGAAAGGCCTTTGTGTAGCATCTCAGTTAAGTATTGCAGTATTTGAGGAATGTTTGGTATCCAAGGATTTTGGCCTTTAACCTGGTTCCATGCACAAAATCTTTTCCATCTGTCTGAGTAAGTTTTTCTGGTGCTGGGCCTCCTGGCCTCCAAAATGACATTCGGGACGTCCTTTGAGAGAAGTGTTGATTGATAATTCAAGGTATTCTCCATGCAGCTAAATTTAAAGTCCTGAGCTGACTGTGAAGGATCTGAGAGTTTTGCTGAGTCAACAGAAGTGGGAATTGAGGTAAGATCCATGGAGGGCTGTGAGTCAAGGTCCTTAGTAATGGGTACCAGTGCTAACGTGGCCAGTCCGGAGCAATGAGGATCATTTGAGGTCTCCCTGATATGACTTTCAGTAATACCTTGGTCAAGAGAGGTAGTGGTGGGAAGGCATAGACTGTCAGTGCTGTCCAACTGAATGATAGGGCGTCCACTTTCCAGGCTAGGGAATGATAAGTCCTTGTGCAAAATTTCTGTAGTTGGCAATTGTTGGGGGAGGCAAATAGATCTATGTCTGGGCATCCCCACCTTTGAGTTATCATTGAAAATACTTGTGGGTGAAGTCTCCACTCGTGAGGATCTGCCAAATTTCTGATTAATTCGTCTGCCAATATGTTTTCCTTTCCTGGCAGGAATTGTGCTTGCAGTTGTACTTGGAAAGTCAATGCTGTGTTCCACAAGGTCATTGCCTGTCTACATAAAGGGTAGGAGTGTGTTCCTCCCTGTTTGTTTATGTACCACATAACTGTGGTGTTGTCTGTCCTTATTAGTAGTTGTCCTGGATGCAAGAGGCCCTTGAAGGCTGTCAGTGCATTTTGCACAGCTAGCATCTCCTTTTGGTTGATGTGTAGATGCATTTGTTTTGCGGACCATTTGCCCTGTATACACTGTCCTGCCATGTGTGCTCCCCAGGCGTAGTCTGAAAAATCTGTTGTCATAGTTTGGTTTGCTGGAGGTAAGACAAAAGGAAGACCCTTGTTTAATTGACATGCTTGAGCCCACCATAGGAACTCTTTTTGAAGGCAGGGAATGAGAGGTATACTTGTTTCGAGGCTGTGCCTGTGTTGAGTCCATACACTTTTCAGGCACCATTGTAATTTCCTCATATGCAGCTTTGCATGTGGAATTAGTTGAATGCAGGATGCCATGAACCCCAATGCCTGCATTATTTTCCTTGCTGTGAGCTGGGTAAAAGTTGCCATCTTTTTGAAGTATTGAGTCAGTTGTTTTTGTTTGCCTGGCATGAGATAAGCCATCTGGGCCGTTGTATTTAAGCTGGCACCCAGGAATATTATGTCTTGTGAGGGTATTAGCCTTGACTTCTTTTTGTTTACTGTGTACCCTAGGCAACTTAGCAGCTTTGTTACAAATGCCAGATGCTGTAATAGAATGGCCTTGCTGTCCGCTTGGATTAGGCAGTCATCCAGATATGGATAAATTTGTATTCCTCGTTGTCTGCAGTATGCAATTACTGATGCCAGGCATTTCGTAAATACTCTGGGTGCAGTAGATAAGCCAAAGGGCAATGCAGAGAATTGATAATGCGTTGTACCTGCCAAAAATCTGAGGTATCTTCTGCAATCTTGTCTGATAGGGACATGCAGGTATGCCTCTTTGAGGTCCAACGTTACCAGCCAAGACTCCTTGCCCAGCATGGGAAGAAGCTGCTGTAGTGTGAGCATTTTGAATTTGGGTACCTCTAGGTAAGTGTTTAGAACTGAGAGGTCTAAAATGGGTCTCCAGGCTTTGTCCTTTCTTGGTACTAGAAATAGTCTTGAGTAAAAACCTTGACCTTGCTCCTTTGTAGGTACCCTTTGAATTGCTTTCATATCCATGAGAGCTGAAATTTGCATTTGTGCCTCTGCCCATTGGTTTGGAGGCAGATTTGGCATGTCTCTCATCCGTGGTAAAGTGTGAAAATGAAATCTGTAGCCTCAGGTAATAATATCCAGAACCCATTTGTCCTTTGTTATGATGTGCCAATTTTGTGGAAATAGAGACAGTTTTCCTCCCAAAGGTGCTGCCAGAGCAATTTTGCTTGGCAGGCGAAGAGGGAAGTCATTGTGTTTGTTTCCTGAAGGGTTGAGATCTTTTGTCTCCACCTCTTTGAGTTGTTGTGTGCCATTGTCTAGTCCTGAAAGAACCTTGTGGCTGGCCTCTGCCCCTTGGGTGTCTATACCTACCCCTTTGGGGTCTGTCTGATGCAGGAAAGGACCAGTTTTTTGATGGCCAATTTCTGCTGAAACGGGGAGGTTGTACCTGTAAAAAATCTTTAACTGTCTGCATAGATTTTTCCTTTTCTTACATTTTCTTTAAAACTTCCTCTGATTTGACACCAAATAACACATCTTTCTGCAATGAAGCATCCAATAACTTTGCTTTGACATGTTCTGGTAAGGCTTGCTCTTTTAGCCAAGCATGTCTACGTATTACAGATCCTGTGACAGCTGCTCTGCATGAGGCTTCCAATTAATTAAAACCACACTGTAAGGTATGCTTTCCCACCTGTTCTGCTGCATGCAGCAAATCCTGCATCTCTTTGAAATCAGGTTGATCTGTCTGAGGGATCATTTTCTGCTTTAACTGTGTAATCAAGTACTGCTGGTATTTTAGCATGTAGAATTGGCAGTTTAAGGCCCTCATGGCCAAAGTGGCAGACGTATACACTTTCTTCCCCCATCTTTCTGGAATCTCTTTCAGAAGGTAGTGGATACTTAGCAGTAGAGGCCTTAACCCCTTTGGGACCCTGGGAAATGGCTTTGGGGTCTGCAGCAGGGCTTTTATATAGAAACTTATGAGAATCAGGAACTCTGTAGTATCTGTCTGGTTTAGCTGGTGCAGGAGGTAAGGAATCTGGGTTTAGACTAGATTCGGAGTAAACATCATCCAAAATGTCTAAAACTGGAGGAATTGCAAGGGGTCTATGCTGTGGGAGAAGAAGAAACTCACAGAATCTTTTCTTAGTCAGAGTAATCTTGGCCTTCCCAGTGGAAGTGTTCCATCATGGTGTGTAAAGTTTCCCCGAAAGAGTAGTCTTCGGGGGGGGGACAGAGGGAATGGACTCTTCAGCATCTGAGTCTTCATAAGGAGGGAAGGAATAATCCTGGTCCTCAGAGTTAGCTGAGGAAATGGATGCTTGGTCAGAGGAAGGATAATCTTCCTCCAGTCTAGGCCTTTTGTCAGGAGGGGGTTGTGAACCCCTGATAAGGGTAATTAAATCCTCAGCCATCTTAAGCATCTGTTTTTTAGGCATAGGGGTCTGTGGGGGGAACTGTGGACCCGGTTTCCTAACTTTTAAGGGGGCTTTAAGTTTAGCATAAGACTTAATAGAGATAGTTGTCAGTTTGAAGACATCTTCAGAAACCAAAGGCCTGTCCAAAATCTCCTGATCACCGTCAGGGTTGGCGTCCGAGGGGTGAGATGGAACCGGCTACTGAGGCCCAGCTGATTTGGTCTGGGAGGCCGTCAGAATTTCTAAATCTGCGGTAGTTAGGGGCTGCGTAGGCGCCTCGCTGAAAACTGGAGAACTGGCGGCAGGCCTTGCTGAGGCCTCGGTATCTGGTCTTGGCCTTGGTTGCCTGTCCTTATCCTTGCGTTTTTTAATCATTGCTGATGTCGGTTGATCCGACAACATGCTATAATTAAATTTTCTGCCAAAATAATGTCGGGCGAAATCTGCCCGATGCTTGATTGTACGTTTGTTGAACCTAGCACAAAACCGACAACCAGAGACGTTGTGGTCTGGGCCTAGGCAAGGAATACAATAAGAATGAAAATCCTTATGAGGTATTTGCTTCCCACAAGAAATGCAATTATTAACTTTGTCTGACATCGGTCTGAGGCAAGAAAAGTTTTCCCAACGGGGTACTTAGCTTTAGAGAAGACTTTGGGCTGAAATTCGATTAGAAAATCTCAGGAGCTGGCCGACCGGCACTTGCGAACTGCTTCTGTTTCGGGCAACGCATGGCAAGAAAGACTGAAGAAAATGGCGTTGGCTGCCTCTTTTATACCCCTGTCGCACTGACGTCAGGGAAGAAGCGAAGACAACCGATGCCGGACCAAGACTTTGGGATTCGGCCGACTGCGGGACCACCTGACGGCAGGATAACCCAAGTGTGATGACTGCAGTAGTATTACACGATGAACATCTACTTGTAAATCTCACAGTACGGCTCTAAGTGCATCGCCTCCCAGCAGGAATAAGGTTTACTTTTTTTTAAACTATGCAAGCAATGTCTTTCGGCTTTTCCCATTAGGGGTCACCACAGTGGATCACCAGTCTTTATATTGATTGGCAGTGGAGTTTTTACAGTGTCAAGTTGCCAGCCCGGTACCCATTTTTCCATATGCTTTTATTAAATATAGTCCTTTGAACTTTGTTTCAATTAAATGCAGTCTTTTTTTCCCTTTAATAAACAAATAAACATCTAGACAGAAAGAAAGAAAGAAATATTAACTTTTAATTGAGTTAATTTGATTGACACCACCACCCCCGATGAATCCATGGATGTAATGAATGACTTTTGGGTGATCAAAGTTGCTCTATGGTGGTTGAAATCATATAACTAAGAGCGGCCAAGAGAGAGCTTAGTGAGAAGGACTAAAGCTATAATTTGTTAATGAGTTGCTTCATATAGTCCAGGATTCATTTCCCTCAGCCTCCACATTTACATACTGTGTGAGCAAGTCACTTAACCAGACTGTGCTTCCAGTCTGAGTCTGAAATAAGTATTTCATAAATAAATAAGCATAGCTTTCAAAACTCTTTTATGGCAATGGATTACTTGGTGATGTATATTCAGTTACATTGTGTGAAAGTGTCATATCTCTCTTAGATCAGCAACATGTTAAATGTTGTGGCTTTTCCTTGTACCACAGAACATTATAGAAATAAGATTGCTTTTTTATTTCATCAGCGCTTCACAATGTTGGAGCTTTCTTTTTCCAGGGACTGTCTGAGTGTTTGGCATGTCGATAAGATTTGGAGGGGAAATGGATACATGACTGTAGTGACAGTTGACCCCATTACTCTCTGCAGCTCCTACCGTCTTCTCGGAGAATTAATTCAAATTAGAGAATTTCTATTTTAATATCATCGGTCAGCTCCTATCCTCATTCACTGGGCAGGACCTGCTTGTTCTACTCCAAACATCCAAACAGCCAAATTTCCATGTATCACTAACATATAACTGCTGTATGCCTTCCATATCAGGGATGCGTATTCCCACTGTAAACACATATATATGTTAGCAGCCTGACATCCACCCCATTGTCATCAAACTTTTTTCCCAACACTGTTCTTCTTGGAGTTTCTTAGGCATTCTAAACCATCTGTGAAACACTTCTGCATCCCCTTAACAGCTTTACTGCATATTACTTTTTAAGACTGTTAAGTAAATAAATAAATGCCTTCCCTTTTTTCTGTCGATGCTCATTCTGATCCCTTTTTCCCCTGTCTTTTATTCTCCTTTCTTTCAGAGGCTTCATGCTATCTGCTGCCTCTTGCATTCCTTACTCCCTATAAATATTCCTAGCCCTCATTTTTCAACCCCCAAATAAAGTACCACCCCACCCTCATTTCCCCAATACCCTCTCTTCAAGACTGAACCATCTCACAATCACGACCTTAAAAACTAAACAACCAGTCGCTGATTCTCAGATCATACTTACACTACAGTGATTGAACATTTAATAGCACCCCCCCCCCACCCAACAAAAGTATGTCCAGTACAAATCACAAGCACTTCTCGTCCCATATTTCTCTGAAACTGGCTCATTATTTACATGTTTTCTCTTTATTATCTACCACTTTACCCTAGTTTATGTTCTTATTTCCATATCTATGCCCATGTCAGTTTTCTGGAACACACTTGGATTATCTTTGTCATTACCTTCGCCCTACTCCACCCTCCCTAAATCTTCCATTTCTAATCCCCTAAACCTCTAGGCTATATTCATTGTTATAGCACATCTCATGAGACAAGATTTTAACTTCCATACCATTTCTTTTAACATTATCATTCTAATATTTTTGTCTTCCATGTAAATCTGTTGCATGTCCTTTGAAACTCTGCAGACACTCTGTACTGAGGGTTGAAATTAAAATGCAAATCACCAGAGGTGACACTAACATCCAAACAATCTCTGCCCTTCCACTCAGCAAAGCCACCTTCACTAGCCATTTATCCAGCAGCCCTGACACCTTTCATCTCCATTCAGTTCATCTCTTATTGTCGGACATACCTTTGCACCTAGTTATCTCTAACTCCCTGTGAAACTGGCAAGCCTGACTTTTAGGTTAGAAAAACTATCTTGACTCCAAATTACATAAATAATTTGAGGATGTTTGGCACTCCCCCTAGATCACCCTTTAGTAGTATGAGAGTTGTACTATATTTGAACTAGATTTCCTCAACTCTCCAAGTAGTCCCATATCCTCTGAGGAAGCTTTGCCATCACAGGTAGGAAAAGAGCCAGGAATAGTGGATACCCCTACCTTCTGCTGTATTCTAAAACAGTTTGGGTGACACCTCCCATTTAATTAATGTACTAACTCTTGGACCATTAGTTATTTCTGTCGCAGCCTGACAAAACATCCCTCCCCGGCACTTAGGTAAGAAATGTCAATTAATAGTATTAGATATCTCCTGAATGTCGATCAAAATAATCCCAGACTTACCTCTCCCCTCTTATTCAGCAAAACGTGCCCATTACAAACCGCATTTGAACACTGGCTATCAGCTTGGGTAGATCTCATATATACTTCTTCCCACAATGTCATTAAACACATCAGCTGTAACTCCTCCTGGCGCTAGCCCATCTACTTTATAAAAGTCTACTGGAAATCTATGCAAACCAACCACATTTCCCATTAAATACTACATAGCTGCTATCACTTCTCTGACTAAACGGCCTGTGCAAGCATCTTTGTTCTCCTTTGCTAACACTGGGCCCCACCAAACCTGAAATGTTGGTCCCGTTCCTTGTCTTGCTGAGTATGGACTTTCATACACACCTTACAAACCTCAATAATATCCTTACTTAACATCACAGGTCTGCTGTGATTATTCTTACTCTCCCATTTTTTACATTGATTGTTCTTTTTCTTCATTTTCTATATCAACAGCTTTGCCCCTCCCTGTGAACACACCATCTTGTGTCCTTTCTCCCTAGCTTTGCCTCCAGCTGTGAATCTCAAACTCTTGTATGCTAACCCTTCAACTCTTTCAGCTTTTTTCCATCTCTGTCTCCATCCTACCTTACTAGCTTACTCCGCAACCGCATTAGAATCCGCTCTCTGTTTCTAATCTCACCGCTCCAGTCCCTGTTTATAATCACTGTTTCCTCACTGTCTCACCTCTGTATTACTCACCCCATCCTTATTCTTATCCGTAACTTGTGTGGTTGTCCCTTTAGCTACCAAATCCTTTCTAACATCCTCCACTTACACAGGTTCCACCTTCAAAGTCTGTGTACTAAACTTTCTGGCCACTATTTTATCATGGCAGTGGATCTAAAAGCACAACTTCAGAATGTCCACACTAAGAACTAACCTGCTACCCTTATAAGTATCTTATTTAGTTTACTAGCTTGTCAGCACTCATCCTAAGAGAAGGAAAGCTACCTCAAAACCCATCACCATTTCCTCCATATGAGCACCAACACCAGGCTACCCATATCTTCTCTCAAAGATTTCTGCTCCTTTTTGTGAAACTCAGCTGCAGCAAGCAATTTATTTAGTGACTGGTATTAAACCAAATTGAAGAAGCATCCAAAAATGATCTTACTGTCATATCTCTCTCTCTCTCTCTCTCTGTGATGAGAAAGAATAACCATGAAATGTTCTACAGTCACATTCTCTCTCTTTCTCTCTCTGTCCACATTTAGGCTGTAACAGGACCCTAAGAACAGGTACCTCCCTTCCCAGTCATAGTGCACCAGCACAGCACACCTTCACCCCCAGTCAGCTTCTCCTTATATTCCCCTTACAGTCTGTTTCTATTCAATATCCCCAACCCCATTTCTATTACTTCCGTGCACACAACCTCTAACCATTTATACCCCTTCTACTGCAAATTTCATACGGACTTCAACCTTGGTTTGAATTTCTGCAAAAAATCTACATACACCTCTTCTGTTAATGAGATTGTCCATACATCTTTGCCTAATAATGAAGTCATTAATCTCCCCACATTACATTTTGGCATACTAATACTGTCTCCTCCCGAATGTCCTTCCACCCATTGTCCTGCTGAACTCATGGAGCTAGGTCCCATTGGCCCTTGGGTACAACTAATCTGTCCATCTTTACTCACCCTGCAGCAGGGGGCTTTGAGTAATGTAGGCCATTCTTATAGCAGTAACAACTGCAGCAGTATAGGATATAAAGCCCTCCAGACATTGTATCTGTACTTCGATACCTGAATTAGGCCTAATATCACTTTCTCTCTACTCTACTTCTTAGTTTATTTAAATTATTTGAACCAGCCAACCACACTCCTCATATGTAATTCTTATCCGGGCTAATCTGACTTTTTTACTCCAATGCTCGCAACCTTTAATACCAGCCTTAAATCCCCATTTGCCTTTTCCCCTCCCTTACTCCTACCCTACTCTCACACACACACACACACACACACACACACACACACACACACTAAATTCTGTGATTCTCTAAAACCACTACATTAATTAAGAAAAGCATCATACCCAACACCCCCATTACTTTAATATCGACATCCCTCTTTAACCTTTCTCCTGTTTCAACCTTAGGCTCTTCCCAATGCTTTCTCATACCACCATATAGCCATTTTCCTACCTGTGTGCAGCTTGCATGACCACGTTTCTCTCCATCATTTAATGCACACATTTAACTACCGTTAATAACTACCACTATGGTACATCTGCATATATGGTCTGTTGAGCAGTTCAACAAACATTCTAAACTCTACTTCAGATTTCTGCCCCCACCCACACTCCCCCAGATTAATAACCTTTCTTTTTAAGATGCCAAACGTTTTAGTCATGTTAAAACACTCCGTCTGCTAAGTCTCTCTCCAAAAAATACAAACAGCATATCTTTCTGCTCATACTAACATTGTTTATGTAATCCCAATTTGTATTTAACATGACATACTTCTCAGACACAATCGCTACACTCATAGTGCACCTATAGTGTCAACAGGCAGCATTCTTTACAGTTCTTAGCATGCCAAACACAAAATAATTTGTCTCTTTCACCTAATGCCGATAACATTCATGGAATGTTATGTAAGAACAAAATTAAAAAAAATGTGTACTATTGGAAATGTAACAGAACCAAACTATTTGGAATATGTATATGTACCATGCAATTTTGTATATGTATAAATATATATATATATATATATATATATATATATATATATATATATATATATATATTGTAGGTTTACCTTTGAAAGGTTGAAAATCAGCCTACCGAACGGCCCTTTATGCGAACCGGAATGACGAAAATTGTCATTCTGATTTGCACCAAAGTTCAAAAATCAGCAAATCGAAAACCAGATTTGCTGATTTTCGAACTTCAATTCAAAGACAAAGCTGCACCCCCTGTGCCCCCACACCCCCCTACTTTATTATTCTAACGCCGAGGTTGCACTACAGTGGGGAAAGGGTCCACTTCCCGATCCTCACAATAGTACACCTCGCACCAAAAATGCCGAATCTGCAATGAGCGAACGTTACTGTGCATCCGCTCATTGCACATTCTATGCATTCTGTTTTCGGCTTTCCGAAAACTTGGAAAAAGTTGTTTCGGAGCTTTTGTATTTCATTCATGTGCATTACGCACATGTAAAGGTAAACTGTTTTACATATATATATCTATATATATATATATATATATATATATATATATATATATATAAATGTGGTGCTGCGGTAGCGTTGTCGCCTCACAGTAAGATGCTGTCCAGTTCGATTCTCAGCTAGAGCGTCATCTGCGTGGAGACATGCGTGAATGGGCATACCTTCGTTGAAGGTTGTGCGTCAGGGCTGGTAACCCGGCACATAAAAATCAACTACCAATCATTAGCGGACCGGAGTTCCGCTGTGGTGACCTCTAACTGGGAAAAAGCCAAAAGACACAAACAAACAAAAATAAAGAACCATGCAAATTTGTATATATAACTAAACCTTATAATAAGTGCTGGAGCTTTTTTCCCAGGCCTCCGCTGAAAAGGGGCTTTCCTGGTCAACAAAGCAAATAAACAAACAAAGAAATAAATGCTTTCAAAGAATCGCATATTACCCCATCTGCTTATACTATCACACCCACAGCTTATCAATTCCCCCACGTTATTGAAAATAGTTGTCTTTAAACCATTCTCCAAGCTTTTTAAAGCTCTACAAAAATAAAAAAATACTCAGTGCAATTTCTTAGATGTTTAACATCACTATCATTAGTTAACAATTAGATCTTGACAATTTTAAACTGAAGATTCTGTTTTGTACCATAGAAATCAACCTCTTAGCACAAAAATTCTGGGCAAAGCTAAAAATAATTGGGCAGGATTCACGAAGCCTCCGTGTAAGAGTTATAACTCATACACGGAGGCTGCAGTTAAACGGAGTGATGTCAGCATGCTCTGCATATTAATGAGAGCATGCTGAATCACACTTAAGGCCAACACGGTCCATGTAAGACAGTAGGGGGCGTGTCCGTAGGCTGAGCCCTGTAAGCGGACACGCCCCCAGAAGAGGAAAAGTACGCAAAGTAAACACCCACGACAGAGTCCACGGAAATGTGAATAAACAGAACACAACACATGCCCCCAGAGACTATGAACAGAAAACATATAAATAAACATGTTTTATATATTTTTTTAAATTGTAAAAATGTTTAACCGTGAGTGCGCTCGTTTGCGCGGGTGTGCCCGTAGCGCAGCTACAGTTAGCAGTCAGTGGGAAAGCATATAAGAACTAAATATGCAAAATAAGCCAGGAAGCAATAGCGTAGCGGTAGAGATGTTGGCTGAAGAGCAGCCATTCATGGTTCGAGCCCCCACAACACCAATTTTTTTTTTTCAAAATAAGCAGGAAACAAGTCCCTGACAAATATGTACACATAAAACCACAATTTATGTAAAATGTAATGAAAGAGCCCATTCATATTGAAGACATGTTAGGTAACAAAAAAATAAAAAATGCCAGATGTGCTTATAGCTGAGCTACAGTTTAACAGAGTGAGTGCATCTGCCCGTAGATGAGCAGTGGTTTAACTGGTGCAAAATGAGTGCCCGTAGCTGAGCAGTGGTCTAACATGCTAAATCTATGTGCCCCTAACTGAGCTGAGCATAATATGCGTGCCGATAGCCAAATGAGGCTTAAACCAGCGTACCACGTTTGTGCGGAGCTGCGCACCGCGCAAACAAGCTAATCGACGGGCAACGTTGAGCAAGCCGTATCAAAACTGCCTTTACACAGACACACCCCTCAGCATGTCTAGACAGTCATGAAAAATAAAAAGCAGTGGCCAGGATACTATACACCATAGTCAAGGTACAGAACCACCAAGCCATGACAGCAGTACCTAGAAATGCAATAATAGCTAATATATAGGAATGAATACAAACTACAGCATGACAATGCAGGTTTACTGAAGTTGATACAATTCCAAAATGGCCAATCACAGATATGTGCGGGAAAAACGGACTATATAAGCCCCATAGGTGGGAATACACAACATAAACAATTGTAGAACTGACCTGCAGGCAAAATGACAGGAGTAGGAGAGGGTAGTTGCTTCCGAGCACAGAGGTAGGGTGTTGAGGAGTCCAGGTACATGGTCTGGCTCCTAGTCCATAATCATGAGGCCCAACTCATGCAGGGCCAGGTCCTCTGGGGAGCATACAAGGCTGAGGCATGGGACCGGTTGGCTCATGATCTCACCAGTGCAACAGGGATTCCAAGGACTGGTGAGCAGGTCCGTCACCACCATGCAGACCTGAAGAGACGCAAGCAGGACCAATTGAAGCTTTGGATCCAGGAGGCCCGGCAAACACCCAACGCCCCACTACTGAGTAAGTAACATTTAATTATGTATGTAAGAAATTAAACTAGCTGATATTATGGAGATGTGTATTCCAATATTACTTCATTTATATTACAGCTGCAGGTGTCCGTTCTGTGAACCACAGAACCTATGGCGATAGGCTGGTGCGGTTGCGCCACCAGGCAGGTCAGTAATCCACTACCAGTAACCGTAAAGAAATATAAAAGTATGACAGTCAGCAAAAGAGTGCAGTGTAGTCAGTAAGGAATAAAATCTGCAAGTAACAGTTTGAAAGTGTCTGCAAGTCTTGCTTGATTACAAAAGTGTGTTTCAGCCTGTAAGTTAAACCGAAAAATGAAACTGTCTGACATATATTCTGAAATAAAAATGCCCTACCTGTAAGAAAATAGTACACAACCTGCAGCAGGCTGAGAAGTATAGCTGCAGAAGATGATGAAATCACATGTGTGAAATATATCCCTGTGGAAATACTGAAACATGACAGAAGTGAGACTGCTGGAAAGGATTGTAATAACTACAGGTAAAACATGTCAATAAAGCCTAGAAGTAAGTACCATCCTGAATAGTAAAATGAAAGCAAGTGAGAAAGTGTGAGAAAGTGTCATGAATCCAGCAATACAGTAGTAATAACCCCTGAATAAAGTATACTGCAGTCAAGACAGAATGAAATGCATGTGAGATTCAAAACCAAACAGCGAAATCTGTTCAAAGTGTTGCTGCATGTGGAATGTGTATCCCAAAATCTGGATATGTTGCTCTCAGTCTGAAATATGCAGATAGGATGATTGTCTGATATACCAAACATCCACACTTGTCTACAGCTATATAAAGCAAATGTAGCAAGATGATGTAGCTGAACAAAGCTAGATATGAATGTGTATGAAGAACACTAAAATGTATATTGATGTTGCAGTAACAGTCCTATCACCAAGTTGAAATAGTTATCATATAGGAAACTGTAGTTAGAACAGTAGTGTGTATATAACTGTAGCTATTAGAAATGTACAGCATATGTATTGTTATTCAAAGGTGTTAATATTACTTTCTTTACCCCACCCTATAACCACATATAACCCATTCCACGTGAAAATGGTATGTGCAATCACAATTAACACCCCTGGACGTTTGTCCTGTTGGGTCATATATATCTGCATGTCCGTTGATGCATCTGCCCTGTTCATACATCCACACCTGATGGCCTGTTGCCATCAATTAACCCTGCATGTTGTTGGACTGTGTATTTCTGTTCAAATTATGCATGTGTTATGCATGCTGTTCAATGGTGTGAATATCTGGGTGTTTGGTTAATGGGAATACTAATGCATGCTGTTACAACTAATTGTGAATGGTATTATATGTCACTAACCCAAACTGTCATGACATAATGCAAAACATAGGATGACAGGGAAGGCGAGTTCCAGCGGACCCACCTCTCCCACCTCAGCTGGCGAGTGCACCTGGCACTAGTGCCGAGTCCGGACCCTCCTCCGGTGGCCTTGTGCCATCTGTGGGTGGAAGCGCTGCAGGGGATGGGGCTCGCCCCCCCTCTGCAAGTGTGGCCGGAGGAGAACCACCACTCACCCTCCGTAGTGTCCGGACTGTGGTGCGTAGGGAGATTCGGGACTCTGTTCTTGAGCCCCTACGCCAGCTCGAGGCATGGGTGGCGCAACTAATGGGCATGCCTGTTGCCCCGCCTACACAGCCCCCAGCACAGCCCCGTCCTGGGCAGTGAAGGAACAGTGGCAACTGCTTATGGGTGGGGATATCAGTTCCACTGTTGCCATCTGTGGGCTCATGGGCTCTGGATATCCAAACCTCCGTCCCCGTTAATTGTGTAACCCCCCCACACGTGTCATACACCGCCCCTGTATGCGTCTTGTTTGTCTTGTCTGTTTACCTACCCAACCTACCTCCCCAGCTGTATCGACTTCCTTCACCTGACATACCACTCTCACCTGAAAAAAAAAAAAAAAAAGGGCAATCTGTACCCACAAAAAATTATGCCCCATACATAGCTGCCCATTCCGCACACATGTCTGCTGGACATGGAACCTATCAATTACAATTGGCTGTACAACAAGTATTATTGTTGTCCTGACACCTCTCTCAGGGGTGGAAGGTTTCAAATGTCACACCAAATTACATACATATGCACAGCTGTTGCTGATGAAGAAATGGGCAGCTATGGGCCTTACCTACATCCCTTCTGCACATCCCAAGCTTGTTTCCCTACTGTCTTACCCTCTTTGTGACCCCTTTTCACCACTTTCCTGTCTCCCCATTTTCTTTTCTTTCAAAGAAAATAGCGCGGGTGTGCACCAGAGTAAGCACCATTAAGCGGTTGTAAGCGGGTGTGCGCTTGTGTGCGTGGAGCTAAACGCCAGTGTGCATGCGTGAGCTCCGAGCAAACCAGCGCTAACCCAGTTACAACTGCTTAAAAGTGCCTTAGTCACTTTGATTGACAGGTCCTGTACTCAGTTCAAAAGCAAAATAAAATCCCACTGTCAGTCCCGAACCCAGGACCTTGGAAACACTAGTCTGTACGACCTACCACTAAGCCATGACTCTTATGCAAAAACATTGTGCTAAAATAAATATAACATGTAATAGTAGGGATGAACGTAAAGGGAATATAGGATGCGTAGTACACAAAGCATGTCATTTAAAATTACTGTCAAAACTACTGGATTTCCATAATAGTAGTGTGTGAACAGAAACAGCCATGCTAGTTGGCAGCTTGTAGATAATAATGTCATTTAAAGTACATAGATATATGTATGCATATGTACATATATATATATATATATATAAATATATATCTATATATAGTTGTAGGAGTCAATGTGCATACACACTTGCTACAGGGAACATGAGAGAGGAATGGAGAATTGTGAATATACAACACAGCCTGAATCATGAGAGAGATACTAACCTTTACACTCACAGAACACTGTCCACAGCATACCAGCATGGTCCCCGCCCTCACAATCTGAAAGGGCAACGCCTATCCCACATACCCTTTTATAGCACTGACCTGAAATCACAGTGAGAACTGCAATCAGTACACAACTGGCTGTATGCAATTAACAAATGCTGACTTACAATTGGTGCAGAGGCCATCACATGGACCTATGCAGATACCTACAAAAGCATCCAGTGCTAACACTCCCCACATGCAATACATTCATTGCATTGTCTGTAAGCAGACAGAGGGAGAGCGAGAAGTGAGAGAGAGAGAGAGAGAGAGAGAGAGAGAGAGCAAAAAAAAAAAAAAAAATTAGACACTGTGACTCTGTCACCCGAAGCTGTCAGCACTGACAGTAGCAGCAGCAAGCAGAAGCTGTGGTAACGCAACCAGCTGTGACAAACAGAGGTAATGCAAAGTAGCAGGTTAATAGTGTGCATACTGTGAACCCTCCAAATGTGTCATAGGTCTGTATCCATAGGTATGTCCATGTAATATGTTGTGTGTACGTAGTTCCACCAAAAGGGGATGACCATACATCACATGTCAATCAGTCTTAGGCCATGATCCTGGCAGCATTTGTCTGTGCGTTGGCCCAGCAATGGCTGTAGTGACTGCGTTGAAAGGTCAGCCAGGTTCAAAAGTCAGGATCAGCCCATCCCAAAGGCACACTGGCTGAGAACAAGTGTCTGCAGGTACCCGATGTCACTGCATATGCATCCCATACTGCATAATTCCATAGCTTAGCAGACCAGGCCCGTTATGCATATGATGTGGTTAATCCCAGGGTCAGTCGAGGTGCCCCCTTAGTGGTGTGGGACCGCTGTTGCTGTATGCCACTGTCCAGGTACATATCCTGTAGTACGGCCAAGATAAACTATCAGTGTTATATGTGGTTGTATGTCCACTCGGAGTGCCGGCAGCACACATCCAGGGGTACCACGAGGTCACAGTGATGCTGTGTGTTCTCCTCTGCTGAGGGCGGCCCTCACCTGGACATGTGAGATGATAGGGAGGTTACATCCAGCTGGGATAAATATTTTAAAGGTGGGGGAGAAGGAGGGGGGATACGTGCACCGAACATGTCTGCAAGATTGTTGCCAATATCCGTGTGTTTGGTGAATGTTAAGTAGGTGTGGATTAACACAGAGCATATCTGAGGCATGTGGTCCATATGTGTAACATAACTGAAGAAGGCCTTGTGGTCATCCATAGTGTTTGTGTCCATTTCCCTCCCAGAGTAGGCTGTGGCCGTTGTTATGATGGACCGTAGCATAGTACCAGTGCTGACCACAGATGCCTTCCCTTAATGTGAATGTGCTCTGTCCTGCAATAGCCTCCTGCTATTGTTATACAATCTGCCTCTGTCTGGGGTCCACCGGACAGGATGCCTAACCTTTGTGCATAGGGTCTGGGTTAGACATGTGTGTGCAAGTTCCATGCAATCCGTGGCATGTCCGTGGTAAGCATTTGCAAAGGGGTCAGCAGTGTGGGTTGTGGCTTCCACTGGCCCAGTGTGCTGCATGGATACCATCTCAGTCCCAGCAAGTGAATAACTGTCTAATCACATACATATCAAAGTAGTCTACTGTGCTGGTGGTGGTGGTGGGATATGTATATCCAGGCCGAGTAACGTCTGTCCACATCACAGTAGTGGACGGTGTCCCACATACAGTACCTTGGGATGAAGCCCCAGAGTGAGGTTGTGCATTGCACCTGTCAATGTGTGCTGACCGATGGGGCATGCTACTATGTTGTGTGGAATGTGGCAGGTATTGTTGCACAGGTGTTGGCTGAGCACTGATATCTGGCCATGTACCTGTGTATCCACCACGACACACAAACATGCAACATATGGGAGTAGTAGTATATCACTACACATGAGTATCATGTATAGTATGTGTGCCATATATTGCTGACATGGTCTGCTGATATCCTGTCTGTGTTCTCTTCCAGGGAGATGGCACGACAGTGTAACCCCGCCTACTCTGTGGCGGAAGATGAGGAGATCCACCAGAGCCTGGTGCGGGAGTATGACATCCTGTTTTCCCGCACCAGTCAGAATCAGCAGGAGAGGGCCGCACTGTGGCAAGACCTTGTCCGTAGGGTAAATGATATTGGCACGCATAACAGGACATATGAGCAGGTACGACATCACTGCAGTGATTTAATCCGAAGTGTCCGGCAGCGTGCATCAGATATCCACAGGCAACAGGTCGCCACAGGAGGTGGGGTGGCCACAAATCCCCCCTCAACAGACTGGAGGGGCTACTCCTAAGTGTTGTGGCTCCAGCCCCGGAACACCAACAGCAGTACACCTGCATTATGATGGAGGCTGGTTCCACACAGCAGCACGACATGGAGCGTGCAGGTAATATGCCATATGTACACCTGACTGTTCTGTACACTGTATCATATGTAATATCAATGGCACAGTTGTGCCCACTGACATTAATCTCATCATTTCTGCAGGTCCCTCCAGGGTTACAGCAAGACAGGCCATCCATGCTGGTGAGTGTGTTTAACATAACCTATAATAGTCCTGATAATGCTAGTAACAGTAGTGTAACTCAGTAGTGCTCTGTGTGTATACTGCGGGGTGTGCATGTGTGCATGTGTGCAGGTGTGCCTGTGCCCATGTGTGCATGTGTGCATGTGTGCAGGTGTGCCTGTGTCCACATGTGCATCTGTGCATGTGTGCCTGTGTCCACGTGTGCATGTGTGCATGTGTGCCTGTGTCCACGTGTGCATGTGTGCATGTGTGCATGTGTACACGTGACCATGTGTGCATGTGTGCATGTGTGCCTGCGTCCACGTGTGCATGTCTGCATGTGTGCATGTGTGCCTGTGTCCATGTGTCCATGTGTGCATGTGTGCATGTGTACACGTGACCATGTGTGCATGTGTGCATGTGCCCATGTGTGCATGTGTGCATGTCTCCATGTGTGCATGTGTCCACGTGTGCATGTGTGCATGTGTCCACGTGTGCATGTGTCCACGTGTGCATGTCTGCATGTGTGCATGTGTGCATGTGTGCCTGTGTGCATGTGTCCATGTGTGCATGTGTGCATGTGTGTATCACTGTTAACAATGTCTGGAGACTGTAAACTGTGTTTCCTGTCTTCATCCCACAGGTTCTGGGGCTGCTCTGGTGACCTGCAGCAGGGAACCTGAATCCTGTGCCACGGCTACTGGTAATGATGATATTTGTGTAATGGTACAGGAAGGTGTGTCAGGGTCTGCCATTGGTCAGCCAATTGACAGTACACAGCTGTCAACCCCATCATTGCGTACAGTCATCCTGCCTGTACATCCTTTGTCACCATTGTCCCTAGGTGATGGACAGGATACAGTGGGCATAGACCAGGGTAATGTGGTACCTGTGGCACATGCATCCCCACACAGCAGCCATGGGCAGGGTCCTCCGATGGTACCACACAGACAGTTGCCCATGGGTTCTCGTGGGAGCATCCGTGGGCGTACTGCCTCTGGCCGACGTGCCCAAAGAGGTCTGTCAACCTCAGCTATGTTTCGGACTGTCATGCAGGCACAGTCACGTATGGAAAGGTACACCAGACAGAGTCTGAGGGAGCTGAGAGCATGTCGCACAGCCATGACAGACAGTATGCGTGACATTGCGGATGCTATCTGTAACTTCACCGATGTCATAGACAGACGTTGTAGGGACATATTACAGCAGTTCCACAACCAGATGTCCATGAGCCAGGGCAATGGTGGGCGTTTGCGGCGTCGACGTGGCCGTATGCCGGCAGCAGCAGCAGCTGGCAGTCGGCGGACGACAACAGGCTCAAGACGCCGTCCCCATAGTGCCAGCAGCAGCCCCAGCAATACTGGGTCTGTGCTGTCATCGGAACGCCCCAGGAGACCAATTGCACATGGCTCTGGACAGTCCCAACAGGGACTTGTGTTCAGTCAACACACTCCCGCTTCTGATGACAGTACCCAGTCTGGCTTTGTACTGGATACGGTCCGTAGCACCCCTGCCAGGCACAGGTACCGTGTCCGTGCACACAGACACTGATCTGTATGGCCTGCCAGGTGCAGTCTGTGGCTGTCCACAAACCCCTGTATATGGCAGCCATGAGGTGGAACTGTGTGCGTGCATACACACATGCGAAATGTTAACACCTAGGGCAACCACATACACGCACACACTGCACCAACACTGCCCCACCCTGTACTGCTGCCCCTCACCAACACACATACACACACATGTCAATTGGTGGTATCAGTGGCTGACTCAGGCATACCTAATCCACACCCTGTGAATATGATGACACTGTGCCACCTCCTGCAATCTCCAACATCATTGCGGGAACAGGTAAACATGTTGCTGATGCACAGGGTGACTACATAGAAGTGTATTAGTAGTATCATGTTGGTAACAGTACAGTGTGCTGCTATGACTGTGTGTTTATCCCAGCATGCCTGTTGCAGTAACTGTATGAATGTCCTGAATTGTTATCTGCACCCATAGTACATACCAAAGTATAACAGCTGCACATAATTGCATGCCGGTGGTAAGGTTGTCAACAGATAGCCGCATACATGGGTAGCACAGGGGGAAAGCTAACGCAAGTAGTGATATGCAATGGTGGACATGTACAGTAATGGTGTCAAGTTGCCCACAACAACTATGCCATGTGGATGTTCGCGCATGTAGATATGTGTGCAGTACCAATGTAACCCAAATCACAAATAAGTATGACATAATATCGGTTCTACCATGGGTATCTGCGCTGCGTATTCCTGGGTACATGTTGATAGTGCCTACATATTTGCATTGTTACTTACTGTTATTGTTACCCTTCTTTGTTGTATAATGCACTACTTCCAGCCCTGTTTACTGTAGCTTTGTTTGCATGCATGTTCGCTTGGGGTCCCCTGGAACACTGCTTACACCTGCAATGCAGAGTTACAGTACTTCTGTAGACTTCTAGTGACATCTGCATAGCGTCATTTATACGTATGTCAACTTTACACATGACAGAACGTCACTGTCTGTCCTGTATGCATGTACGTTGCCTGTGACACATTGCACATGTCTTACCTGGCATTTACCCACGTGTGCAGTCATATATGTCAGTGCTATGAAACAGTAGCGGTACACCCACACATACACACCTTCAGTATGTTGTTCCCCATTGGCCCTATGTATTGGTACTCACCATGGCAATCACACTACTAGGGTAGCATGTGCAAAGGTAACCTGTGAATCGCCTCTATGGTCCAGTTGTGGTTTATGTGAGTCATGTGTCATTGTCACAGCTGCCACATGTATGCAGTCAACCATCACCCTTGGCCAGGAATGTACAACACATGTGTGGGATGCCACCACATAGCCAATCTGGGGACTGGTCTCTCTGAACCCAGTAATGCCATACCCTGTCAGGTGGCATGTCATATATACTACGTCCTGGACAAACATCAACCCCAATCCCTGCTGCTACTATTGATAATACCCCTGAAGATGTTCCTGATAGTTTTGACCAGTTCTTTACTGAGATATTTCAGGCCCTAGCTAGCCATCTACCTCCTAGCTCCCCTGGTCCTGAAAGTAGCACCCCTAGAAAACTACTTGCTTCCAGCTGCCAACCAGTCGCCACTTCACTTCTCCGTACCTTGATTGTAACAGTGAAACCCACTACACTTTCTGCTGATCAACTCCCTGCCGAGTACCTATCAAAACCAGATGATGCTATTGCTTACCCCGTCTCAAAGGTAATCAAAGGAACCATGTTAGAATCTAACTTTCCCACCATCTGGAAAATGTCATATGTAATCCCACTTCACAAAGGAGGCAGCTCTACTGAAGTCTCCAATTATAGGCCAATAGCTATACTCTCTCCACTTGCAAAGATTATGGAAACTTTCGTCATAGACAAGTCATGCACCACCTAATCCAAACTCGCATTATGGCAGACACTCAGCATGGCTTACGTCCTCATCACAGCACTACGTCAGGCCTCCTAGCCTTTACTAACACCATAAGCCATACTTGCAACAATAATTATATATCTGCAGCCCTCTTTTTGAATATTTCAAAGGCATACGATATGGTTGATCACCAACTTGTACTCCACACCCTGCAAAGACTGTCTAGATACTGGAGCCTTCCAATGGTTTCAATCCTACCTGCATGGTCGACAGCAGGCTGGCCTCTGGCAGAACAAACTCTCTAACCTTCTACCTAACACCCTCAGAGTACCACAAGGCTCTATACTAGGGCCCTTGCTGTTCTCCATCTTCATTAACGACCTTTATACTGTCATCCCAAAAGTCAGCTGTATCCAATATGCTGAATACTCTACTCTGATCTGCTCAGCCACATCTCCAGTAGAGTTATGGTCAGCTACCCAGACCACCTTTAATACAATAGCAAACTGGCTTTCTGAACATCGTCTGATCCTAAATCCCAATCAAACTAAACTGCTGTTATTTCACCAACATGTAGGTCTACCACTTTCACCGTTACCATAACATCAACTGATGGCGCAATAATCTCCCCTGACCCATCTCCGAAACTATTAGGTGTCATCATAGACAATAATCTCAAATGTGACATACATGTTAACCAGATTATCAAAGCCATCAATAGAAAACTAGGGTCACTTTACAGAATTAAAGCCTTCCTAGCCCCTCCAGCTAAAGGTGCCATAGCTCGCTCACACCTTGTTTCAACCCTTCTGTATGCATCCCCTCTACTCTCAAATATGAACAAGACTGTCCTTAACAAACACTCAATTTGCTACAACCACATTGCCAGGTTTGCCACTGGGCTGCCTTTTAGGACACATCATTGCATCAATCTAAATCAGCTTGGTTGGCTTGCAATACCCAGCCTAATACAGTATAACCAACTGATTATGGCCTATAAAATCCTCTATAATCCAGACAATACTCCTGCACTTCAAATATTATCGCCCCCTATAACGATCCTCTAACAAAGTACTACTTCAGACTAGCAAGTTTAATAACACAGCCGGTGATTCTCTCTTTGCAAACCCTGTAAGTAGATCCTGGAACTCACTTCCAGCTGATATTACCCTACTGTCCACCTTAGGTCAATTTAACAGTAGACTCAAACAACATTTGTCACTTAACTGGCTATGTCAATGTATCAAGCCTGGCTAACTCGAATGTGTAAAATCTGTGAACCACTTTACTGTGTAATTTTAATTTAATCCTGACTTGTGCTCAGGTCTAACATTAACCTGTGGAACATGTTTGACTTGCTTACTTATGTAATCTCTGTAAATAATCTGTTTGTAATATGTAATGCTAGTATTATGTAATGCTGTATCTGCTACCCTCGTAGCTTGTCTCCACGGCCTCCCTGAAATGGACATGCATCCAGTCGGGCTATCCCAGTCAACAAATGTAGGATAAATAAATAAATCAATACAATATATTACAGTGACGACAATACCAGTCAGACATTGACACACACTGACAGCATGCTGAACAGACTGGGGCATACGTGGGGACTCAGAATAGCAGCCTGCCTGGGCATCACACACATCCGCAGCTGGCACACAGGCATACATTCCGTCGGAACAGAGCACATGCCACACATGGCATGCACATCCCCTGTGCCACACACTCACAGCCTGTAGGGCTACACAACACACCTGCTACAGACGTGTCAGGTACCTGTCTTGTGTGCTGCACTGGGGTCCCGCTCAACAGGCTGTATCTGGTGAAGGTCACAGTGATATGACTCAGGGGCACTATGGTCCACCACAGCACACATGCATACAGGTCAGTCAGAGGCATGGACAGATATGACTCACTCATTGACCATGCCAGTGTGGCTGCCTGAGACATACCTCCCTGGACTACATGATAGGGAACATAAAATGGATCTCTCAGCATGTGGCACAGGCCAGTATGAGCCTGATGTTGGTTGCCAACATACCCTCACCAGGTATTCTACCACTATATGTGGGAAGGGTGTTGCATGTCTACATTATGCTCAGTCTCCACTGTCATTCATAGGGTATCCACTGGCTGTCAACGTGTGCTTACATGCTAGGGAAGCCACAATGATGTGCACGGGTCATCTTGCACGTGACACCCATGGCCCGATGTATAATGGCAAAGCTCCTTGGTACACACATACTGCCTTATGCTGCAGGACATGGTTTACATAGTGACCTCCGTGGGTATCACACAGGTTAGGACACTAACAGTGCTGCTGCACAACAACAGCAGTGTACACCGGAAGATGCATGCACCAGACACTGCCCTCAGCACGGTGAACTGCAATGTCTGTGCAGTACCAGATTCATGATTCATGGCTCACAGGTGTTACCCATCACTGACAGGTTATGCCCCATACCATGCCTGTCGTCCCCTACACATGTAACACACATGGATAGGGGGGTGGTATCCCAAAGTAACACAGATACACACACCTCCAGGTTGTTGGCACAGCACAAACCATCAGGGCCTACTCATGTGCAGCTGACAGTGTGTCGGACTGCCATCTGGTTCATAGCCTGGCACACACAACCCTCACATACACAGGAAGACCACCTATCCTCCATAACAACACCGGCAATATGACAGTCTCAAGAACTGTGTTTATAAGGCCGTACTGCATCCAGCCAAACATTGTGTGTGAGCATTACTGTAGCTACAACACACTAGTTGAAGAGTTCACAGCATGTGGTCACCGAATTGCAGTGGAATGACATGTTACCACTACCACAACAGGTGGGAACATGCAGCACCTGTACATCGACTACATGTACACTATATGGCCCAGACCAGATGTGTATCCCCTGCTGTAGGTCTTTCACCATAGACACCCACACTGTATAGGGACATACCACGTCGGACCCTGCACAGTAAGACACAGTCATATTGGTATACATTGCAAATACCATTTATCCACTCGGCATGTGTCAGACATGGTAACTACTGCAGGTCACAGGTATTTATGTGTATGTGTCACACACATACATCATGTGTGCAATGCCATTGCTGGTTTAGGCAATGGCATGCATTGTTATGTACAAACACCCACACAAGGTCATACTGTGTGACACAACCACACATGACAGTTGTGGGTTACCAAAACATACCTATCTGTACTCTGACAATGGTAATAGACACAGTAGCAGAGCACACTATTGGCATTACTAGCCAACTAGCCCTGTTTGGCTGTGCTGATAGTGTGGTGACATCCCTTGTGTTTACTGGGGGAGTATGCAGCATCTGGTGTATTGTAGTATTTGCCAAATGGATCTGTGCGCTCACACTTGCATTTACACACACCCTACTACCCCCACACACATGCACACTTGCCATTTGCAGGATTCATTCCCCTACCTAACTAGGTCATGACACGTGAGAGAGACGCATTAGCAAAGCGCACTATTCGGTTTACTAGATAGTTCCGCTTCTCTGGCTATACTTATAGGGTGCAGACAACATCAGTATTTTGAAAGGGTAATGTGCATCAGGTAGTGTGATCGCCTGATTGCCAAAAATAACGTTTTTCATACGGAAATGCACACACACGAACTCCCCACATCCAAACACACACACATGCCATTTACAGATTTCAAACTCCTACCTAACTACATCACGATACTCAGGAGAAATGCATTAGCAGAGTGCGCTATTCACATTACTGAGAGGCTTCCTTTCTCCTGCTGTACTTATAGGGTGCTGACATCATCTGTGTTTAGAAAGGGGAGTGTGCATCCTGTAGTGTGTTCTCCCAGTTACCAAAAGGGGGATTTCCCTCACACAAATTTGCACACACACAGCAACCCCCATCATCCAAACACACACACTTGCTATTTGCAGGATTCAAACCACTACCTAACTATGTTATGACACTCGAGACGGATGCATTAGCAGAGCACGCTATTTGCATTACTAGGAGGCTTCCCTTCTCCTGCTGTACTTATAGGGTGCTGACATCATCTGTGTTTAGAAAGGGGAGTGTGCATCCTGTAGTGTGTTCTCTCAGTTGCCAAAAGGGACATTTCCCTCACACATATTTGCTCACACACAGTAACTCCTCTCATTCAAACACACACACTTGCCGTTTGCAGGATTCAAACCACTACCTAACTATGTTATGACACTCGAGACGGACGCATTAGCAGAGCGCGCTATTCGCATTACTGGGAGGCTTCTCTTCTCCTGCTGTACTTATAGGGTGCTGACATCAACTGTGTTTAGAAAGGGGAGTGTGCATCCTGTAGTGTGTTCTCCCAGTTGCCAAAAGGGACATTTCCCTCACACATATTTGCACACACACAAACCCTACTCACCCACACTGAGCATTTGCAGGATTCGAACCCCTACCTAACTATATCATGACACTTGAGGGAGACGCATTAGCAGAGCGCACTATCCGAATTACTGGGCATCTGTTCTGCACCTGTAGTATTTCTAGGGTGCTGACATCTTTATTTCCACAGAGGTATGTAGATGTAGTACTACCTGTCAGGTGGGGGATAGCATATATATGCATTTGCAGCCACCTACGTCAGGGTCAGATATGCACAACGCACTGGCAGGTTATGTTCTATACCATGCTTTGGGACCACAGGACCTGTAACACACAACACAACCAGTCCAGAACACCACACCCACATCCAGGACATACAGTTAGCTTCCCTGGGAACAGTGCCAGGATATGCAGGTATTCACATACACCATTCCAGTTGTTAACATCAGGTACAGGCATATTGTGTGTGAGAACTACTCAGGCCTCTACCACTTTACGCTACAGCCACTACAATTTGTGGGTCCATGTGCTATGGCAGAACCACACACCACAGCCACATGGGTGAATACATATTGCACCTGTCCATCTGCAACGTGGGTACTCACTGTTCCACACCAGAGGTAGAACACCATTGTTGATATCTGACCATGACCACCTTTCCCTGGACATCCATATCTCATCTCCACCCCCAGGCAAGGTTGTCACTGCACACAAACTGTGTTTAGCACAAGCAGACTCTACACTTGTGTAGACTGGGGTGGATGACTTCAGAGGACCCATGCTGGAGGACTATACTGGCATAATCCTTGACACTTGCATCCTATGAGCATGTGTACAGTTTGCATTGGTCATGCTATCCCACATATACCCATGACTGCTCCACAACAAGACATCCGTCAGCTGTACACCGGCCATATATGCGCCGTTCAACAGACAGAGTGACCTAATACATTGCAGAGCTGTAGCCCACAGAGGGAGGACATCTGTGGATGGTTCCAGCACGGCACTTCATTCACACATACTCATTACAACACAGTGTTGACAGTGGAATCGTCCAGAGAATGCAGATAGGACTCCCCTCAGTCTGTTATTGACGGACACCTACTGTCAGAGATCCTCAGCAACCCTCTCACAGCACACACCGACAACATGGCTGTGGCTTAGCACATTCAATCCCTGAGACCTCCACGGTGCCCCTGCTTGACAGAGGCACAGCTCACTAGCCTCACATGTTGCCTTCTGTGACCTACTTTACAGTGGCACGGTAGCCTACTATCCTGGGATGCAGATGCCAAGCACACTCTGGCTGAGCTGTCATTCCCTGGGGCAAGAAGCCTAGTATTGACCTCTACACCCATATGTTCAATTGTCGGATGCACAATATGTGTTGTGCTGTTCTACTGTTTGCAGGTCTTTATTGCCATAGCATTCCCTGTTCCTATGACCAACTTGTGTATCTGTGGCAGATGTTTGCATATGACGGCGATCCACTATATCACTTATGTCTCTGTGGTCATTTACTGTGTGCACTGGGCTGATTGCTGTGTTGTGGTTGGTTCCTGGACTGACACTCATAAATACCAGATATGTGTGGCCAACTGCTACACGGAGATATGGCCTAAGTGTGTGAGCATGCCCAGTTCAGGCTTTCCATGGCATGTTGTCTGACATATGCCTCATTTATCAAAGTGTGCGAGCATGCCCAGTGTGAGCTTTCCATATGTTGCACTCTGAAGTCCAACACATATTTGGGTGTGTGTGACCTTCAACATTATCGCACGTTTATGATTGTGTGCTAGGTGTCATGTTGTGTACTAACTGGCCAACTGCTTTGTGTCTGCCACAACAGGGATTATACTGTGCCTGCAGGAATTGCATGGGATACTTTGCAGACAGTTCTCAACATACTTTCATAATGACCTAACACTGTAGTACCGTATAGTGTACTGGTTCGGTACTTTCACTGTAGTGGACAGTATCCTGGGTTTTAGTCCTATCACTGCTTGACATCTTCATAGTGAGCACAACAGACTGTGTAGGGGCCAGTTGTGCACATATGACCATGTTGCAATATGTTCAGATATGGACTACCTACACCAGGCTCGGCCAACATTGCTAGTGTATTCCACAACATGGGTGGACATTGGCAAACACTAGCGGTGTTCCGTAGGCCATTTCTGATGGTAGTCACAGGGTGTGTTTGTCCTTCGACACACATTGTAACTGGAGTTTGCCATTACATATGTCATGGTTGGTATACTGTGCCTCTGTCTACCTCTGACATAACAGTGATACCCAGGGTAGCCTACCATCTCCCATACACTCATCAGGATGCCTCTTGAGGGGTGTCGATATGTGGCACTCTGGCTGACCTGTACCAGGAGTTTACTGAAGTGTGGGGGTGCCTTCTGTGTTATGGATCATTCTGTACAGCTTGTCCTATGTATGTCAGTGCTGGGGTTCAGGTCTCTCATGTGCATAGCTCACTGCCATTCAGATTGTACAAGGTGCAACATGTTCATTCATTCCAGGTTGGACATGGCTTCATACATCAGGCACAGCTTTCCTGTAGCTGGGAAGGATGGCGGTGTGTGGGGCTGCAGTTTGTTTACTCAGGCAACACATGGCATCTGTTCAGGCTCTTTGCTACCCCTGGTGGGGTACTGTTGTGGACTTTACAGTTGTTGGAGGTGTCTGCTGCGGTATATCCCACAGGGGCTATTGTAGTCAGTTGTGATGCTGATGGAGGATGGCTGCAGAGCCAGAGTGAGTTCCCCTTATCTACATCTGCCAGCCTTCATGTTTGGGTGGGTATATGGTACATGTTTCTGCGAACACTACAGACACATGTTTGTCCAGTGCAGGATATTTATCACCTTTTGTACCCAGGTCTCACATTACATGTTAGGTGCCTCATGGGTTAACACCTGTGTGGTAATTTGTGGGCACTTACTGTATATCCACGGTGGTTGTCTATGCACAGTTCTGCGATTAGCTTGCTGACATGGCTATGGCTACAGTTGTCTGTTTGTAGGTGGCCCTTTTGTGGGTTGCTTGTGTCAGCTGAGGTTCGGATATGGTGGGCTGTTTGTACTCCTCTGCATACATGCTCAGTCACAGTCCTTCCATGTTGGCCTATACCTATGGGACATGTATACAGAACAGGGGTGGGGGGGCAAGACCAGGCCTTGTGGGATGCCACTCATATCCGCTTTGTAGTCTGACATGGATGCGGCATGTCTGACCATGTCAGTTCTGTCCTTGTTCTGCTTTGCAACCCCTCTACTGACATAGGGGTGTATATTTAAGCTGGTGAACATATCCATACTGAACACGTACGGTATTGTCTAGAAGCATGTGCATGGTCCAGCTACGCTGTGTGGACCACATAGCCCTCATCAATGACCTTAATGACTGCTTCAAATGGGTCAGACATGTTTAGGGGCCGGTTCTGCAGTTACAACAGCCACAGTGTGTAGGGTCCAGTATCAGTAGGTCCACATTAGCCTTCTGTCTGCGGTACATACTGATCCTTTCCATAGCTGTGCAGAACAAGCTTGTCAGGATCCTGGGGTGGTAGTTTGGAGTATCCATTCAGGCAACACCTTTGTTGTGATGGACCACTGTTGTTGTACACTGCTCTTTGGGTACATATCCTGTGGTAAGGCTGACATTGGCCAGTAGTGTGATTTTGCATTCCATTACTCTTGGGGTCCATGTTGGCCTCAGCACAGGACACCATCACATACCTTTGCTGCTGTGTGTTCTGCTTTGCAGATGATGGCTGTTACCTCAGCATCTGCAATGTCAGGGGACCATCTGCTGGGATAGGTATTTTGCACTCGAGGAGGGGGTGTTTGCACTGCACCTGACAGGTTGTATGTTAGCAATATGTGTGTGTGTGTTTGGTATGTTGTTTGTAATATCTGTGTGATTCGGAAAATATCTGTGGATGCCCAACATGGTTCCTACCATCAGTTGGGTAAGCCTTGTGATTATCCTTAGTGTCCTGTACGTGTTGTATCTTCATAGGTTCATGGGTTCATAGTAGGCTAGACACCCTAGGCCATTAGTAAGCCTAGCTAGAGTGTGTGTGTCTTTCGCCACCCCTTGCTATGTTCAATTATGGCCATTTATGAGGTTCTTCACTGTGCCTCTGTCTGGTCGTGACACAGTGGGGACCCCCAGTATACATGTACGGTCATCCATCCACTTGGCAATATTCCTGTTGAGGGGTGTCAGTGAGGGGCTCTGCCTACCATGGATTGGGATCCTGTTTCTGGGTGTGGGGAGCCTATGGGTTATGTATCTGTCCCTCCAGCACATCTTATTTCATTATGTGTTGAGGTTGACATCTGTGACTCTCACAGCTCCAATGGCTTTGATTTCCTGTGGTGTAGCATGTCCATTACTCCTGTGTTGGACATGGCCTGGTACAACAGACATACAATGCCTCTGTGTAGGCAGTGTGTGACTGCAGTCAGCTGGGGTGTCTACAGCCAGGCAGCATATGACATATATTTCACACCCTTTATCCTGTTGGTGGGGTAACTATGAGGTCTTCCGAACCGCTGCAGGTGTCACGTATGGTACATCCCATATGAGTCATTGTACTAGATTATGGGTCTGATAAGGGAACAGTACAGCGGCACAGTGACCTCTGTTGATGTTGATGTGAATCCTTTCATGATATGGTGTCCAGTATCAACAGTCTTCATAGCCACATTGGCATTGTGGCTGTCACATGACAGATTAATGTCGACCTGTGTCCCTAGGTCCCTGATGACTCCTTGCATACATAATGGTTTGACACCTATGTGGTACTTTGTGTACCTTGTCTGGTATTTGGTGGGACATCCATGCTGTCCAGTGTCTTCGGATGTCTGGGTGGGGTTCTTGTGTGTGAGAGTGTGGTCTGTCGCATGCTACAGACTGTACAGCAGTTTTGACTACAGTTATGTGCACATGGGTGGTGTCCGCTGCTTTGTGCATTGTCAGTTACCTGGCTATATGGGTGTCTGTGCTGCATATGGATACTCCCCCCTCCTTTGATGTCTTGGTGCAGGTGTTGGGGCCATAACACATGGTATGTGGTATAACCTAGTAGTGCTGGTGTGCTATCACTAGGCCTGCAGCAGGCTTCTGTCAGTGGACAGGCATCAATGTTCTCCATAATGGGAAGTGCCTGAGGGGCATGCATATTGCAGTTTACACATCTGGCATTGGTCAGCATTACCCTTATGTTTCCTACCACTTATGTTTTCTAGGGTGGTGGGTAGTCTTTTTGGCCTTGCCTACATACAGCTCTATGGAGGCGGCAAAGGCCTTATCCAGTATCCAGACGCACATGGGTAACAGCTGACAGCCACCCCTGTAACAGCAGCATGGCTTGTCATGTTTGACATCTCAAGCAGACACACATTACACCCTCTTGGACTGACAGCTGTAACTGTGCCAGCTGTTAAACATGAGCATTCTGTGTTTGTACTGTGGCATCATTCTTGGTGAGGGTTGGATGCTGCACACAGCCAGTGTCATCCCGCCTGGGGTACATACCGGGGACCATCCATGTCTCATTTGATGTTGACCAGGGAGGTACATCTTAGGTAATTCACACCAGCATGGACATTGAGTGCATCATATTTCTGCTTGCTTTGGGGTGACCTGCGTACTTGTGTTAAGTGGCATTTTGTGACTACCTACAAGCAGCTTACTCTACCCTTTCCCTTGTTCAGTCTGGTGAGTGGGACAGCTGTGTGTCTGCCTATACAGACACCTAATACGACTGTATCAGGCATGTTGTTTCTTCTTCGGGCCTGTGACTGTTTGGCACACCAGCTTTGCGTACTATTCGTTGCATGTGCTATGTTTGAAGGTTGTGGTTGCTTGTGATCTACTTTGGAGGCATCTGTTGGTGTGGTGTGTTTGTAATTAAGGCCTCCGGGAATATTTGTCTGTGTTTATGTGTTTGGTTTACAGTTGTGGTAGGTCTATGTGGGACTGGGTTTGTGGTGTATGTGGTTACCTTCTCCTCCTGACTAGTGTTGACAGTACTGAGTTGTTGGAGCTCAATCTCTGCTTTGGATACATTGATGCATCTATCACATATGTTTGTATTGATTGGGGGGTGTTGTGGTTGTCTGTGTACTTGGTACTGGCATCACATTGCCTCTGGATTCATAGATTATACTTGTTGTGGCTGGACTTGGTGGATTGTATGTGTGGACATATGTTGTTGCCATACTACTGGTCAGTGATTACTTCCCTTTTTATGTTTGCTCTATCATGTGGTATCTTCCTCATTCTCTTGCATGGTTTGGTAATGGCTGGAGGCCAGCATGCCAGATGCCTGCGTGTATGGCATTGTGTGTTGTTGTTATTTGTGATTGAATACTCCAAGCATTCCTGGCTGTGTTCATGGAATGCCTGTATAACATGTTCTGTGGTGTGTCCCATATTCTGCACTTGCAAAGGGCCTTTTGTGGATTCAACATCGGTTTTGAGGGCTGCAACCTATACTTTACACATGTTTTTCACTGTGGTATTCTGGCCAGGGACTGGGGTCAGAGTGTGTATATCCAGTGTGCTTACTCTATGGTCTGGTCTTACCAGTGAGGGGTACACTTCTCATCTTGCCATCCAGTACACATGTTGCTGATTATCACATCCAGTATGCTTACCCCTCTTTTGGGAGTAGTACATTGTTCCTGGGCATTTTGGTTTATGGAATCTGGGTAATTTTCTCCTACTGTGTTGGTGCTAGTACAATGCTACCGGTGTATGTCTGGGTATTTTCAGTCGAGCAATATAATGTGGTTTGGGGGGCTTAATATATTCATGTATTCCGACATAGGCCAGGTGCTGTTCCTGGTATTAGGACAGTGGTCTGCAGCAGGCTATATACTGCGAGGCAGTTTTAGCCATTGGTATTTGACCATGGATATTCCATGCTGCTTCTTGTTGTGGTACCAACATGGGGGTGTGGTTATCCTTGCCATTTCTTGCTAGTCACCCTCCTTTTGTAGCTTGTTCCATGTTTTGCGGCTGTACAGCACAGTATGAGGTGTGACCTGGTAGTGTTAGGGTGCTGATGTGAGCCTTGCCCAGTTCTCTATTACAGGACTGGTATCTACATTCTCCTTACTGTGTGCATTTACACTGCACACATCTTGCTGTTTATACATCAATCATGGGGTAGTATTACATCTAGGTTCCTATCCCTTGTAGAACCTATGAGGTTGGGTTTGTGTTTTGAGACTTACCTATTCAGGGCATGCTGTGGGTACTGACAGCCTTTGCCAGTATCCATGGGGCATGGCATGATAGGTGCATGCCACCCCTAGCAGGTGGTGCATCATGTCAAACTCCGCATATCTTCCCAGCCTGTAACACATTGGCTCCCCTTTGACTGACTGCATTACTTCAGCCAATTATTGTACTTGATCTTCTTGTCTTCATAGTGTGGCCTCATGCTTGGTGAGGGTGAGATGTTAGGCATGGTCTTCATGTTTGCATATACTAGATGGTGTTACATTGCTTAACACATGGCAATCATGCCTCAGGTGGTGCTGCAGGGCTGCCTCTGTCGGATGCACATACTACACTCCCTGTACATGTTTGAGAGCAGGTTGTGTCATGTTAGGCATCCCTGTTACTATATGAGTGAGTCAGAGAGGGGTATCATTCCCAGGGTTCCTACTGAGCCAGTGTATGTGCTATGCGTTGCCTCTTTGCCAAGGCCAGGGCATACTAGGCATGCCTCCTTCTGCCTACTGGGGCAGGCTCAGGTTGTTCCTCCTCCGAGTCATGCTCTGCCTGTGATGGCCTTGGCAATGGTGGGGGGCTGTTTGGCCCGGCCCTATGCTGGTCCTGCTGCAGCTGTTTTCGCAAGATCATATTATGTAGCATAGCACATACCATGACAATTTGGGTACATGTAGTTGGTGTGTACTGCAAGGCTCCACCAGATGTGTCCAGACACCGGAACCGTGACTTGAGCAGCCCAAACACACGCTCTATCACATTACGTGTTTGTGCGTGTGCCTCATTATGGCGTTCCTGTTCAGGTGTGTGTGCGTTTCTGATGGGTGTCATCAGCCATGGCTCCAGTGCATAACCTGCATCCCCCACTAGGTGTCCGTGTGGGATGTCCCCATTGGCAAAGGTCTGGTACAGCTGCGTCAAATGCCAGATGTGGGAATAGTGATAACTCCCAGGGCAGCCAGCACACACATTCATTATTATGCCCTGGGCATCACACACGACCTGGCAGTTGATGGAGGGGAAGCCCTTGCGGTTAATGTAGGCCCTACCCCACTCACCGGCTGGTGCTTTGATGCGTATGTGCGTGCAGTCTATTGCACCCAGTACCTCAGGGTATTCCGCTATTTGCTGGAAGAGACGCATATTGCTGGCCAATACCTCACGGGCATTGGGGAAATATACATGATCACCGACATGTGCTGACATGGCATCCAGGAACTGGTGTAGTACCCTGGAGGCTGATGCCTGTGATATCCCCATCATATCGCCAGTTGGTCTCTGGAAGGTACCTGTTGCTAGTATTCTTAGGCCAACACATACCTTGGTTTCCACTGGGATGGGTTCCCCTCTGTTGGTTCTGTGTGTGAGGCGTGGCCTGCACAGCTCAACAATTTGCTGCAGGAGCTCTCTGTCCACTCTATAGCACTCTACTATCTCCAGCTCATGTAACCCATGGTAGGTGACCCTGGGCCTGTACACTCTTCTCCATCTCCTCACTGTGGGTTGTCTGGCACCATCTGCATTGTCACCACCCTCAGCAAGTCGCCTATGTCTCATTATGACAGCTATGGCAGCCCCTAACATTTCTGCTCTGAGTGAAGCTTTTTCAGTTTTCACTTCTGTTAGCTTACTCCTGTCTTGCAGTGTCTCTTAATGGAAACATCCTGCACTACTGTTTGCAGAGTTTTAAGTGCTGGGCTGGGCTACTATGCTGCCTGTGTAATTGCCTGCTTCTAATTGTTTTCACCTGCTAGCTTCAGCAGTTATCCCTGCTAGCTTCCTATTAATTCTGTTGCTTCCTTTTTCCTCTCTGTTTCCTCAGGGGGGAGCAACTTGCATACTATCTGAAACACGCCACAGTGGCTTACACGCGCACATGTGCTTACACGGTTCAGAATCTACTTATTCGGATTTAAACGCTGCCAGACAAACGCCAAGAAACACTGTTGCACGCCTGCCAACAGCCTCCAACATACTCAGCCTGCCTGCCTTTACACGTGCGCAAACCCGCGCAAACAGTGTTAAACATCTCCCAACATGCTCCCACATGCTCACACTGCCTTACACGCCAAGCACACTGTCGCACTTCGCTTCATGGCGCCGCACACGTGCGCATGCACGGCCAGCAAGAAACTTTGGTGTAGGTAACAGTGTACACCTTCCATTTCTTGACTTTCCATGACTTATCTAGTGGCACACCTCTTTCCATGATCTGTGCCTGTCATCTGTCATGTTACACTGGCCTCCAATGAACTGCATTTCTTTCTACCATTCCCCTGTGATGTCACCTATCTCCTACTCTATTCCTCCCCTTTTGTATCTCTTACACTACTCAGACTGTGCTCATTTGGTATGTGACTGTGAGATTCAGTATCCGAACCCTCATTTACATGAGATTGCCTACTAATGCTTAGTTACATGTCTTAGACTCAGCTTTCCCCCTTAGCAACCACTACACGGTGGCCATGTTGGTTTTAGTCTGCTGGTCCCTGCATTGTCATTCCATGTATTGCATGAAACCCACATTTGTGGATTTATAACCTTCTTTTTTATGGTTTTATACAGCGCAGCCCGTTTGCGCGGCGCTGCGCTGGGTTTAAACAAATATATATATTTTTAATATTTTTGCATCGGGTTATCTTGCCATTGGCCACATATTTGGCCATTGGCATGCTGCTTGAATCATATGCAACCTTTTTTTGGAGCTGACATCGCTCCGTTGTGGATTTTGCAGAAATGTACTCAGTTGTCAACTGAGTACATTTCTGCAGCTAAAACGTCTCCTACACGGACTGGTTTCTGCTTCGTGGATCACTAATATACCTCATTTGCATACCTTTTGGATGCAAGTGAGGTATTTAGCATGTCCACGCCCAGTCCGTGTAAGAGACGTTTTAGCTGGTCTCTTACACGGAGTTTAGGGCTGTTCCTGGATCGCAAGGCTTGCATGGAGTGCTGCACGTCTCTTACACTCCGTGCAAGCCTTCGTGAATCCTGCCCAATGTATGTACAAAGGCCCTAAATCATGGGTAGATTATAAATATTGTGCTTATAAACTTAGAAAGTGGATTGAACTTCAGGTTTTGCATTAGCACTCATTTTCTGAAGGTTATGAAACCTGTAAATCAAATGTCTGATATTATTTAATAACTTCAGTCCTCACTGATTCGCCAGAAAACTGCAAATTTTATGTGGAATTCAGTGAAAATATAAGGCAAAAAATCTGGACATTCTGCACAAATATGGACTTTTCAGCAGCATGCTTGGTGCAAGTTTGGGGAATAAAGACACAGCAAGAGCAAAATTTAAAACCTTCTGTTTTGTGATTAAAATTACCACAAGAGGAAAACTGAAAGATTAAACATACACATGCACAGCCCTTAGAGACAATCAATCAAAATAAATCCCTAAACTCCCCTCTCATCTAACCTGCATTGTAACCAAATGCATCAAACATCCCGAAATACAACTATACTATAGCTCTTTCTCACTCTATCAATCCTGTTGCTCTAGTGATTAACAACTGCTGATTTAGAAATCTATAGCAGTGTACCAACCAGAGGGTAGGCATGCCCTGCCACTAAAATAATAGATCACTTATTAAGTTGAAATCTATAGCAGTGTACCAAGAATAAGGTAGGCATACTCTGTTGCTAAAATAGTAAATTGCTTACTAACTTGAAATCTATAGCAATGTGCCAAGCATAAGGTAGGTATGCCCTGCCGTTAAAATAATATATTGCTTAAGTTGAAATCTATAGCAGTGTACCAACCATAAGTTAGGCATACCCTGCCATTAAAATAATAGGTCACTTATTAAGTTGAAATCTATAGCAGTGCACCAGTCTTTATTTCCAATTATTCTAAACCCTCCATCTCAGATCTGTACTTCCTCTATTTCATGGTTCCACCCTCTGCAGCTTCGCAGACAGCACACAATCATCACAGCAATGAGAAGGCAAAAAATATGATTCAACAACTCAGACACAAGCAAAAGCTGTTGGTCTTTCCATCACAATCCACCACCATTATTTACTTTTACTTACCTGTATGCCAGTTTTTGGCATTACCAGCCATATAAGTATGCTTCTCCTGCCAGGAAGTCAGTCTTGGACCTCCCTTTCTCGCTTCAAGATCATCTAATCCCAATTTTTTCCTGATTCCAATTTCAGCTTCATAGGTGACATGTCTCTAAAGTCTACAAGTGCAAATTACAGTGTAGTGTTTTCTTATTTTGTCTGGCAGTTAACGCAGAGGATTAAGGCTCTGTGCTGTTACCAAGGCATGCCCTGCAGTACAAGGTTTGATTCCCTTAGTCTTCATTTACCTACAGTGTGACCTTGAGAAAGTCTATTAACTAGATAATGCTTTGGTCAGTTTGGGAACGTGGGTTTCTCAGTGGTATCTTGGACTGAATGCCTAGTAAATAATGTTACAACCAGTATGAAGATAAACAAACTTGCCATAAAAAATGGACATTTATCTGCTATGGCATGAGAAAAAAAGGAACAAGTGAAGTCTGAAGAGGTGACTTACAGACCATCCATGGAAAGCTGACAGCTTAATGACCAATTTGCTGTTTAACAAGCAGTTACAGAGATAATACTGACAACTTAATGAGCAATTTTGCTGTGGAAACTATGGGTCTAACAAGGAATGCAGCCATTTGGAAACATTTTTGCTAAGCTACAGTAAAATATTTTGGAGTTTGAAACCATTCAAACTATAAATATGTTTCTTTTTTTAAAACTTTTTGTAGTACATACAGATTGAGATGTCATTTATTTACTGCATAATTTGTAAAAATATATTTTGTCAGATCTTTTTCATAACTTACTAGGCATTTCCATTAAATTAGTCATGCACCAAAAGTGAAAGTCAGTACAACTTTAGGGTACAAAGGGTTAAAATTTTAAAAATGCATTTATATTAATTTTAAAAACAAAAAGCTAGGCCATTTTCCCTTCCTCTGGTTCTGCTGTTAAGTTCATTGATTTACTATTTCCCTTTATCTCACCTAGTTCATCAGATGACTCGGTGCATATTTTTGTTTGCCTTTTGTGAATTACCAGCATTGTCATGAGACATTTTATGTCACCTGATTGTTTATGCTCAAAGCTGGGCAGCCAACATATCAGAAAAAGAGGACAAGATAAGGCTGGCATAAGTTTGGGTATTTGGGTTCACTTTAGCTTCAGCCTGAATGAGTTTAAAGTGTCAGCATTTTTTTGTCAACACATTGCCAGTCAGAGTCTAAAAAAGTGTTTCTTGCACCAAACATCAGTATGTATCATCTTGGTCTTGTGATGGCTTAATTAATGGCAGCATGTAAAAGTGAGGTTTATAAATGTTTTTACTACATTTGTTTTCCTAGGGTCATTCTCTGTCTACATAACTGCTTGATGTCTTGGTCAATGATACAGCTAAAGAAGAAATAAGACATTGGCTTGAATTGAACCTCTATATTTGTGGGAGGGAGGAAACAAGAATAAGTATTCTCATGAGGAAATAATTGCTTCCGCAGCTGTTATCAATGTTACATGCAGGACATTAAGGAATGCTATGATTTAAAGCTGGAGGTTATATTAAATCTGAAAACAGCAGAAATATCTACCATCATCATCAACTTCTTTCGGCTGTTCCCATTAGGGGTCGCCACAGCAGATCATCTGTTTCCATTTCTTCCTGTCCTCTGCATCTTCCTCTGTCACACCAACCACATGCATGTCCTCTCTCACCACATCCATAAACCTTATCTTAAGCCTTCCTCTTTTCCTGTTACCCGGTAGCTTCATCCTTAGCATCTTTTTCCCAATATACTCAGCATCCCGCCTCAGCATATGTCCAAACCAACGTAATCTTGCCTCTCTGGCTTTGTCTCCAAACCTTCCAACCTGGGCTGACCCTCTAATATACTTATTCCTAATCCTGTCCACCCTAGTCACACCCAGTGCAAATCTTAACATCTTTAACTCTGCCACCCTAGTCACACCCAGTGCAAATCTTAACATCTTTAACTCTGCAACATCCAGCTCTAACTCCTGCCTTTTTGTCAATGCAACTGTCTCCAACCCATATAACATAGCTGGTCTCATTACCCTCTTGTAGACCTTCCCTTTCACTCTTACTGGTACTTGTCTGTCACAAATCACTCCTGACACTCTTCTCCACCCACTCCATCCTGCCTGTACTCTCTTCTTCACCTCTCTTCCACACTCACCATTACTGTGAACTGTTGATCCCAAGTATTTAAACGAATCCCCCTTCACCACCTCTACTCCCTGATCCTCACCATTCCTCTATCCTCCCTCTCATTCACACACATATATTCTGTCTTAGTCCTGCTGACCTTCATTCCTCTTCTCTCTAGAGCATATCTCCGTCTCTCCAGGGTCTCTTCCACCTGTTCCCTACTCTCACTTCAGATCACAATGTCATCTGCAAACATCATAGTCCATGGGGCCTCCTGTCTGATCTCGTCTGTCAACCTGTCCATCACCACTGCAAATAAGAAAGGGCCCAGAGCTGATCATTGATGTAATCCCACCTCCACCTTAAATGCATCCGTCACTCCCACCGCAGATCTCACCGCTGTCACACTACCCTCGTACATATCCTGTACCACTCTTACATACTTCTCTGACACCTCCGACTTCCTCATACAATATCACAACTCCTCTCTAGGCACCCTGTCATATGCTTTCTCTAAGTCTACAAAAACACAATGCAACTCCTTCTGACCTTCTCTGAACTTCTTCATCAACACTCTCAGAGCAAACATCTCATCTGTAGTGCTCTTTCCCGGCATGAAACCATACTGCTGATCACTAATCATAACGTCCCTTCTTAACCTAGCTTCCACTACTCTTTCCCATAACTTCAACTCTACCAATGGAATTAAAAGGATTTTATATAGTATGCCTTTCCATATCTAACATGGCTGACAAAGCAGCAATATTGATTTATATTATGCAACAAAGCTTCTATTACCTGACAAAATTAGTATTTCACAAGCTGCTAGTGGGAAAGGGACAACAGATGACATCTGCTGAAATGCAGGTAAATCTCAGTTACTTTGATTATTAGGTTGTGTAGAAGAGATGTATCGACAGACATGTTTAAAGGCCATACTGATGCAAAACAGGTATGTATTTATGCATTGGAAAACAAAACACTTAAGAAAGGGTTTCATGTAGGAGGAGAACTCAAGGAATTTGGAAGCAACTTCACTTTGGTATAACTGACAGTGCAAGTGTCTGTAGCTTTATGAGAGGAATTTCTCGATTCTTACTACACACACACTGCAACAGCCAGCATAAAGGCCTGTGACAAGCATAGTACAATCTGTTAAACAGTACAAATTAGAAAAATACTAGAAGAATGACTTTAGGCGAAAGTAAGGGAAACAACATAAAACAAATAATGTTGTATAATAATTATATAACAGGTAATTAGATGTGATATGGGGACAATACATAAATTAGTTTACAAAACAACTCTTAGATACACATCATGGCACCTTAATGAATTCCTCCCAACATTGACTAGAGAAGTTCTAAAGCACAACAGATCCAGACTATAAAAGCAAAAGCCACAAAACACAACAGGAATGCAAAAGAAATCTCTACAATCAAAATGCAAGAAAGAGCAGAACAAACACCACCACTCAAATGGATTTAAAAAAACTTATATTTATTACGCACACGTTCAGCACATTCATTCAAAAAAAATTTACATGCTTCTTTGCATGCTCTGAAGAGTAACCTTGGAGTTGGGGAAAATAGCAAATATAATTTTTGTAGGGGGACAAACGTACCTCCATACCTCACACCCCCTATACTAATTATATGCACAAATTCCAAGATAGCAAAGTCCCCAGGGAAATGGCATATTTCCATACCCCAGAGATTGTGCATCCCAAAAACCTGTTAACCATCTATTCTGTTGACCAAGCATATTGACAAAACAGATGTCGATATTAGCATATGATGATTAAAATTACGAGTCATGACTGTGTATATATATATATATATATATATATATATATATATATATATAGAGAGAGAGAGAGAGATAGGTAGTTATAGATATAGATTCAGATACAGATATAAATACTCACACACACACACACACACACACACACACACACACACACACACAAACACACACATTCATATAACGTGACAACCCCTCCTCACTCAAAAGGCGTCACAAACACACTTATCCATTCACAAATAAATACACACCCACCTACTCTTCTAATCCCTTACCTAACTCCACTACTGTGACCACCTAAACAGACAGATGGACAGACAGACACACAGACATTCACGCAACATGACAACCCCTTCACTTGAATGCATCCACAAACACACTTATCCATTCATCTATAAACACCCATACATACACAACTACTCTCTGCAACCATCCAGACGCAAACACACACACATATACACACACATATACACAAATAAGCAAACACACACACAACCACACAGTCATCCTAGTCTATTCATACCCCTGCAGACATACACACAAGCACTGCCACACAAATCAACACACTTACATGCCCCACCAGCACTACTTCTGCATTGAACTTTGCCACTTGTATCAGAAATGCGGTCTCCCATTCACTTGAAAGGATGGCTGTGGTCTTTTAGCTATATTAATTAAAACACCTGGCCATGCTATTTTACATAGATAATCAAGTCTTTGAATTGCTTACATTAATACATTTCTTTCTGCAAGCATTTCCAATAAGAGAGTCCTTGGCTAGTCAGCATTAGCTGATGCTCCAGAATGCCTCATTAGCAGTTAGCACTGCCAAGAGTGATTCTACCAGCCAAGTCAACTCACTGCGGTCAGCCTGTCTCTAAATCAGAAAAGTTTAACTGAAGTGTTGCTCACTGGTCATGTTATTCCTTTCTGAATCCCAGGCTTTGTACAGTACATGGAGTACAAAGACTTTTACATTTGAAAAGCTGTCACAATCTTATATTTTGTGAGATAGTCAATGCAGACTATTTCTGGTAAAGTTATTTTTGAGAAGAATCCAAAGGAATTAGCTGCTTTACATTCTACAATATATTATATTATATTATACTATACTATATTATATTATATTATATTATATTATATTATATTATATTATATTATATTATACTATACTTGTTTTTATTTGCTCCATGTAAGAGTGATTTGTTTATGCTTGAAAGTATTGTGTTTCTGTTATTCTGTTGGAACACGTCCTCCAAGAGAAACAGGTAAACACGGTTTCACATTCTGCCACTGATCATTCTTTCACTGAGATGAAAAGAGTAAAGAAAGTGTAGGTGGTGAATCCTCTCACATGAGGGTGCCAGAGGGGACTTTAGGGGATTTTTTATGTTTCTCTTTTCCCCCTTTGTATCCCCTTGCTCATAAACCTCATAGCCTTGAGCTTATGTGTTATGAATTCATATACTCAGGCAGTGGATTATGGGAAAAGTACAGTTGTGTACACTTACCATAAATGTAGATGTTCGAGTGTATTCACTGTTGCAGTCATTACATTTGGGTAATCTGCTGGCAGGTTGCCCTCAGTCGGCCTGAATAACAAAGTCTTGGGTCCTGCATCGGTTGCTGTCTCCTCTTCCATGACGTCAGGTAGTCAGGGGTATAAAACATGCAGCCGACGCCATTTTAATCAGTTTTTCTTGCCCCAGATGTCAGGTGCCCCCCAAATGGGGAGCAAAAATATATATATAAACTGTAAATATATAAATGCACTTTAGAAACATAAAACTTACCTTCAACTAAAAGCAAATACACCAAAAAGGCTTTTGAGTATAGTGAAGGAAAGAAAAGGTATAGAAAGGGGGCTAGCGAGTGGGTAACCCGGACTGCAACAGTGAATACACTCTAACATCTACATTTATGGTAAGTGTACACAACTGTACTATGTTCTTCATGTTTCACTGTTGCAGTCATTACATTTGGGTAGAATCCCAAAGCTATGGATGGGAGGACGGAACTAAACAGCATTAGGAGCAGCTATAACGCCCTGCAGGACTGCAGTGGCAAAGCCTGCCCTGGATTTAGAAAAGAGAGGTAAATGATAATGCTTTGTGAACGTATGAACTGAGCTCCAAGTAGCAGCTTCTAGAATGTCTCTGGTAGGGACCCCTCTGAGAAAAGCTGCTGAAGTAGAGGTAGCCCTGGTGGAATGGGATCTGATCCCCTTGGGCACAGGTTTACCATGGTGCAAGTAGCATAAACAAATGCAATGGCTCATACATTTAGAAATGGTCTGCTTTGATATAGCCTTCCACTCTGATCCTGCAGCAAATGCTACCAGTAGTTGCTCAGACTTTCTTAGAGATTTTGTCCTGTTTAAGTAGAATCTTAGTTGTCTGTGTACATCCAATGAATGCCGAATCTGCTCCCCCTTGTTCTGCAAATTTGGGAAAAAAGTTGGCAGGTGAATGGTCTGGTTAAGACCACACTGAATACCATCTTAGGCATAAAAGAAGGATTGGTCCTGAGGGCCACCCTGTCTGGGTAAAAAATAATGAAAGGCTCCACTGCCATAAGAGCCTGTAGTTCTGAAACCCTTCTAGCTGAAGTGACTGCCAAAAGAAAAGCTGTCTTCCAAGAAATAAATTTTATATCCGCAGTAGCTGCTGGTTCAAAAGGAGACAGGGTGAGTTTTTCCAGCACAAAATTGAGGTCCCATGCAGGAGTTGGTGCTCTCCTGGGAGGCCTTACATTTTTGGCCCCTCTGAGGTACTGTTTTAGCAGGGGATCAGAAAAGAGGGAAGGCTCTGTGTTGTAATAAGCCAAGATGGCAGAGGCATGGATTTTTACTGAAGAAAAATATAGGGCCTTGTCAAGCATCTGAGGAATATTGGGCTTTGCTGTGTCTATTCCTTGTGCTTGGTTCCAAGCACAGAATCTCTTCCATTTATCAGCATAAGATTTTCTAGTACTAGGCCTTCTGGCTTCCAAAATGACATCCATCACAGATTTACTGAGAGATGTGGTTGGTAAAATTAGTTTATTAGCCATGCTGCATGATTCAAAGTTTGGAGCTGAGTGTGCAGAATTTGATAGTTCTGCTGAGACAATAGGTGAGGTGTTTGAGACAAGTACCATGGAGGAAGAAGCGGGTACCAGTGTTGGTGAGGCCAGTCTGGAGCAATTAGAATCATTTTTGTTTTTTCCTGTCTGACTTTTAGTAAGACCTTGGAGAGTAGAGGCAGAGGGGGAAAGGCATAGACTGATAGGTTTTTCCAGCTGAAGGATAGAGCATCCACTTTCCATGCTTTTTTGTGATGAGTTCTTGTGCAGAATTTGTCCAACTGATAGATCTATTTGCCTCTCTCCAAAACTATGTCTGGGCTTCCCCATTTCTGTGTTAACATGCTGAAGATTTGTGGATCCAGTTTCCATTTGTGCGGGTCCATAAGATTTCTGCTTAGGTCGTCTGCCAGAGTATTTTGCTTTCCTGGCAGGAATTGAGCTTGAAGATGTATTTGGTAAGTCAAGGCTGTGTTCCACAAGGCCATGGCTAGTCTGCAAAGGGGGTAGGAATGGGTACCCCCCTGCTTGTTTATGTACCACATAACTGTGGTGTTGTCCGTCTTTATCAGTAGTTGTCCTGGATGAAGTAAGTCCTTGAAGGCTGTCAGAGCATTCTGAACAGCTAGCATTTCTTTCTGGTTGATATTTAGATGCATCTGGTTTGGGCTCCATTTGCCCTGAATGCATCTCCCTGCCAGGTGGGCCCCCCAAGCATAGTCTGATGCATCTGTAGTTAGGATTTGGGTGGCAGGGGGTAGAGTAAATGACAGTCCCTTGTTTTGGTGACATGTCTCTGCCCACCAAAGAAACTCCTGTTTATGGTAGGGAATGAGAGGAATCATTGTTTCCAGGCTGTGACAATGTTGACTCCATAAGCTTTTTAGGTACCATTGAAGTTTCCTCATATGCAGTCTCGCATATGGAATTAGTAGAATGCAGGATGCCATGAACTCCAGAGCCTGCAGAATTTGCCTTGCAGATAACTGGGGTTTTGTTGCCATTTGTTTGAAGTATGTTGTCAATTGCATTTGTTTGTCTGTAAGTCATCTGGGCAGTTGTATTCAAGCTTGCACCCAGAAATGTAATTATTTGAGGGGGTACCAGTTGTGATTTCTTTTCATTTATGGTGTACCCTAGGCATGCTAGAGGCCTTTTTACAAATGCTAGATGCTGAAGAAGTGTGTCTTTGTCCTCTGCCTGAATGAGTCAATCGTCCAGATAAGGATAAATTTGAATGTTTGTCTGCAGAATGCGATTACTGGTGCCAGGCACTTTGTAAAGACTCTGGCACAGTAGATAAGCCAAAGGGAAGTGCAGAGAATTGGTAATGCAAAAGGCGTGCTTTGAACCGGAGGTATCTTCTGCAAGATTCCCTTATTGGGATATGCAGGTATGCCTCTTTTAAGTCTAGAGTTACCAACCAAGCATTCTTGCCTAGCATAGGCAGTAGCTGCTGTAAAGTCAGCATTTTGAAGTTTGGAATGTCCAGGAACGTGTTCAGAATTGATAAGTCCAGTATTGGACACCATGATTTGTCTTTTCTGGGTACCAGGAAAAGACTTGAATAAAATCCTTGTCCTTTTTCCTTTTCTGGTACCGGTTGAATAGCCTCCATATCCATGAGGGACATGACATGTTTCTGGGCCTCTGCCCACTGGTTTTGTGGCAGATCTGGCCATCCTTTTGGAATTGGCAAAGTGTGGAAATGAAATCTGTACCCCTGGGATACTATGTTTGACACCCACTTGTCCTGGGTAATTAACTGCCAATTTTGAGCATGAAGTGCTAGTTTTCCCTCCAAGGGGGCTGCCAAAAGATAAGTACTTGGAGATGGTAGAGGTAAGTCATTGAGACTGCTTACTGCAGGGTTGAGCTTTGTTACCTCCAGATTTGGAGGTGGAGGTACCCCATTGCTTTGACCTGTAAGATCCCTGTGACTGATATCTGGAGCCTTTGGAGCACCTGGGCTTGCCCTGAGTGGTTCTGTTGGACACAGGGAAGGAACAATTCTTAGTAGGCCAGTGCCTTCTGAACCTAGGTGGCTGCACTTGCAAGAAATCTTTTACAGTTTGCATAGATTTAGCTTTGTCTTCCATTTTCTTTAAAACCTCTTCTGCCTTATTACCAAACAGACTATCATGCTGTAAAGGGGCATCCAACAATTTAGCTTTAACATGATCAGGCAGATTTTGCTCCTTGAGCCAGGCATGCCTTCTTATCACAGATCCACTTACGGCGGCCCTGCAAGAGGCCTCCAAGGAATCAAAACCACATTGCAAAGTATGCTTTCCAACCTGTTCTGCTGAATGCAATAAATCCTGTAACTCTGTTTTCCACACAATCAGAAATCAACATCATTTTCTGTTTCAGTAAGCCCATAACATGCTGTTGATATTTAAGCATATGAAACTGGCAGTTTAAAGCCCTGATTGCCAAGGTTGCAGACGAATAAACCTTCTTACCCCATCTATCCAGCGTCCTGGAATCTCTATCAGAAGGGGTAGAATTTTTGGCTGTAGAAGCCTTAACATCCTTGGGACCCTGAGAAATAGTCTCAGGATCAGCAGCAAGATTTTTGAAAAGAAATTTGTGGGAGTGAGGAACCCTGTAATATCTGTCTGGCTTACTAGGAGCTGGAGGCAGGGAATCAGGAGCAATGCTTGATTCCGAGAACACATCATCAATAATGTCTAATACAGGAGGTATTGCCAAAGGCCTATGCTGAGGAAGAAGAAGAAAATCCCTAAGCCTCTTTTTTGATTCAGAGAAGTCCTGACTCTCCCAGTGAAAATGTTCCCTTAAAGTATGCAAAGTCTCTCCAAAAGAGTAATCCTCAGGAGGAGATGCAGATGGGATGGATTCCTCTGCATCAGAATCCTCATAAGGTAGAATAGAAAATTCCTGATCAGAAGAGGAATCAGAAGAAATGGAAACCTGATCTGAAGATTCATAATCAGTGCCTTGCCTAGGCCTCTTAGCGGGGGGGGGGGGTTGGGAACCCCTGATCAAGGTAATTAAATCCTCAGCCATTTTGATCATTTGTTTTTTAGACATAGGGTGCTGAGCACGTGGCTCATGCTTCGTTTTTTTTAGACAGAAGTCGGTTTTGACCTTGTTTTTGTTGATGGCGTAGGTTTAATATAAGAATGTTGAGGCCTGAAAACACCCTCAGAAGCCGGTGCCTGCTCAGCAGCTCTGGACCCATCCAAGGAAGAGACATCCGCGGGTTCAATACTTTGTGAATCTTGCGGCATACCGGACTCCGAATGGGTCTCGGTAGAGTCCTGCGACTCAAAAGTAGCGGGTATCAGGTGCTGCGAAAGTGCCTCACTTAGTACCGGCAAACCAGCGACTGGCTTAGGAGAAGCTTCATCGTCGGTTTTGGACCTCAACGGTCTGTCTCTGTCTTTTTCCTTGTGTTTTTTGTGAACTCCGGTAGTCGGATTGCTAACCGACGACATTTCAGGGTAATTAAACCTTGAACCAAAATATTTAGAAGCAAAAATATACCGACGCTTAATAGTGCGGTGGTTAAATTTAGCACAAAACTGACAGCAAGGCACACTGTGATCAGGGCCTAGGCAAGGAATACAGTACAAATGAAAATCCTTATGAGGTATTTGCTTCCCACAAGTAATGCAATTATTAACTTTTACTGACATCGGTAAGGAGCAAGAAAAAGTTTCCCCAATGGGGTACTTAGCTTTAGTTTGAAGACTTCGGATCTGAAACTCGAAAATGAAAATTTCAGGAGTCGGCCGACCAGCACTTGCGAAAGTACAGTTGTGTACACTTACCATAAATGTAGATGTTCGAGTGTATTCACTGTTGCAGTCATTACATTTGGGTTATCCTGCTGGCAGGTTGCCCTCAGTCGACCTGAATTCCAAAGTCTTGGGTCCTGCGTCAGTTGCTGTCGCCTCTTCCCTGACGTCAGGTCGCCAGGGGTATAAAAGATGCAGCCAATGCCATTTTATTTAGTTTTTCTTGCCCCAGATGTCAGGTGCCCCCAAAAAGGTAGGCTAAAAATATGTAAATAAAACATACATGTACCAAAATTAGCTTTACCTTCATCTGTAAGCAAATACACCACCTAGGTTGCATAGATTAGAGAAGTAAAGATAATTTCCAGTAAAAATAAGGGGGATGGTGGGTGGGTAACCTGGACTGCAACAGTGAATACACTCGAACATCTACATTTATGGTAAGTGTACACAACTGTACTATGTTCTTCGTGTTTCACTGTTGCAGTCATTACATTTGGGTTGAGTCCCAAAACTATGGTTGGGGGGCTGGAGCTAAACAGCATTAGGAGCGGCTATGAGGCCCTGCAGAACTGCAGTGGCAAAGCCTGCCCTGGACTTAGAGTAAAGAGGCAGATTGTAATGTTTTGTAAAGGTATGCACTGAACTCCGAGTAGCAGCCTCCAAAATGTCCTTGGCTGGTACTCCCTGAGAAAGGCTGCAGAAGTGGCTGCAGCTCTGGTTGAATGTGGCCTAATGCCCTTAGGCACTGGTTTGCCATGCTGAGAGTAGCAGAAACGAATGCAGTGGCCTATCCACTTTGAAATAGTCTGCTTGGAGATAGCCTTTCCTTGTGATGCTGTGGCATATGCCACTAGTAATTGCTCTGTCTTTCTGAAAACTTTAGTTTTGTCCAAATAGAATCTAAGTTGTCTGTGTACGTCCAAAGAGTGCAGAATTTTCTCCCCCTTGTTCTGTGGATTTGGATAAAAGGTTGGCAAATGAATTGTTTGGTTAAGGGCTACACTGGATACCACCTTAGGCATAAATGTAGGGTTGGCTCTCAGAGAGACCCTATCTGGATAGAAAATGATAAAGGTTTCCACAGCCATGAGAGCCTGTAGCTCTGAAACTCATCTTGCAGAAGTTATTGCTAGGAGCAGAGCTGTTTTCCAAGATAAGAACTTTATGTCCGCAGTAGCAGCTGGCTCAAAAGGCGGTAAGGTGAGTTTTTCCAAGACATAATTGAGGTCCCATGCAGGTATTGGCATTCTCCTTGGAGGCCTTAAGTTTTTTGGCTCCTCTGAGGTACTGCCTTAATAAAGGATGAGAAAGGAGTGGTGGCTCTGTATTGTAATGAGCTGAAATGGCAGAGGCATGGATTTTAATTGATGAAAAAGATAGGCCTTTGTCCAGCATCTCAGTTAAATATTGCAAAATCTGAGGAATATTTGGGACAGCTGTATCAGTTCCTTGAGCTTGATTCCAAGCGCAAAATCTCTTCCATTTCCCAGCATAGGATTTTCTAGTACTAGGCCTTCTGGCTTCTAAAATGACATCCATCACAGCTTTACTGAGAGGTGTGGTTTGTATGGCTACATTATCCACCATGCTGCCAGGTTTAGGGCCCTGAGTTGTCTGTGCAGAATCTGATTGTTTTGCTGGGACAGTAGATGAGGTATTTGAGGTAAGCTCCAAGCTGGGCATTGGGACAAGTGCCTTAAGATCGGATACCAGTACTGGCGTGGCCAGTCTGGGGCAATCAGAATCATTTTTGATTTCTCCTGCCTGACCTTTAGGAGTACCTTGGGGAGGAGAGAAAGTGGAGGAAAGGCATCTGCTGATAGGTTTGTCCAGTTGAAACATAAGGCGTCCACTTTCCAAGCTCGTCTGTGATAAGTCCTTGTGCAGAATCTTTTTAGTTGATTGTTTTGAGGAGAGGCAAATAGATCTATGTCCAGGCATCCCCATTTCATTGTTATCATGTTGAAGACTTGTGGATCCAGGTGCCACTAGTGGGGATCCATGAGGTTTCTGCTTAGTTCATCTGCCAGAGTATTTTCCTTTCCTGGCAGGAATTGTGCCTGCAGATGAACTTGGTAAGTCAATGCTGTGTCCCATAAAGCCATGGCTAGTCTGCACAGGGGGTAAGAATGACTGCCCCCCCTGCTTGTTTATGTACCACATGACCGTGGTGTTGTTTGTCTTTATCAGTAGTTGTCCCGGATGAAGTAGGTCCTTGAAGGCTGTCCGGGCATTTTGAACAGCTAGCATCTCTTTTTGTTTGATATGCAGATGGTTTTGGTTTGTGAACCAGGTGCCCTGAATGCCTCTTCCTGCCATGTGTGCCCCCCAGGCATAATCTGATGCATCTGTCATTAGGCAATGCCTGGCTGGGGGTAGTGAGAATGGCTGTCCCTTGTTTTGGTGACAAGCCTTGGTCCACCATCGAAATTCCTGTTGTAGGCAGGGAATTAGAGTAATCATTGTTTCCAGACTGTGGCAATGTTATGTCCAGACACTTTTTAGGTACCATTGAATTTTCCTCATATGCAGCCTTGCATATGGTATTAGTAGAATGCAGGATGCCATGAAGCCCAAAGCCTGCAGAATTTTTCTTGCAGATAACTGGGCCTTTGTTGCCATTTCCTTGAAATAGGTAGTCAGTTGCCTTTGTTTGTCTGGAGTGAGATAAGCCATCTGGGCAGTTGTATTTAAGCTTGCACCCAGGAATATTATCTCTTGAGAGGGTACTAGTTTTGATTTCTTTTTGTTGACTGTATACCCTAGGCCTGTTAAGAGTTTTATCACAAAAGTCAGATGCTGTAGTAGACTGTCCTTGTTCTCTGCTTGTATGAGGCAGTCGTCCAAGTAAGGATATATTTGTATTCCTCTTTGTCTGCAGTAAGCAATTACTGGTGCCAGGCACTTTGTGAAGACCCTGGGCACAGTAGATAAGCCAAAGGGCAGTGGAGAGAATTGGTAATGATTTGAGCCAGCCTTGAACCTGAGGTATCTTCTGCATGATTGTCTGATTGGGACATGAAGGTATGCCTCTTTTAGGTCTAAAGTCACGATCCAAGCCTTGCTTCCCCGCATGGGCAGAAGCTGCTTTAAGGTCAACATCTTGAATTTTGGTATATTCAGGAAAGTGTTTAGAATAGATATGTCCAGAATTGGTCTCCATGCTTTGTCCTTTCTGGGTACCAAGAACAGTCTTGAGTAAAATCCTTGCCCCTGCTCTTGCTGTGGTACTTGTTGAATAACCCTCATGTCCATGAGAGCTGCGACTTGTTTTTGAGCCTCTGCCCATTGATTTTTTGGCAGGTCTGGCCTACCGTTTGCCCTAGGCAGGGTATGGAAATGAAACTTGTAGCCTTGTGACACTATGTCTAGAACCCATTTGTCCTGGGTTATAATGTGCCAATTTTGAGAAAAAGTGCTAGTTTTCCCCCTAAGGGTGCTGCCAGAAGATAAGTGCTTGGTGCAGGCAGGGGGGAAGTCATTGGGACTGTTTCCTGTATGATTGTGATTTTTCCTCTCCACTTTTGGAGGTAGAAGCACTCCACTGCTTAGACCTGTAGGATCCTTGCAGCTGTGATCTGCCTCTAGGGCATCTGGATCTGCCCCTTTGAGGTCTGTCTGAGATTGGAAAGGACCAATTCTTTGTAGGCCAGTGTCTGCAAAATCTAGGTGGCTGTACCTGTAAGAAATCCTTGACCGTTTGCATAGATTTAGCTTTGTCCTCCATTTTCTTTAACACCTCTTCTGTCTTAACATCAAACAAGGTATCATGTTGTAAAGGAGCATCTAATAATTTTGCTTTAACATGGTCAGGCAGATTTTGTTCCTTTAACCAAGCATGCCTCCTAATGACAGAACCCATAACAGCGGCCCTGCAGGAGGCCTCCAGAGAATCAAACCCACATTGCAAAGTATGCTTTCCAACTTGTTCAGTTGCATGCAATAATTCCTGCATTTCTTTGTTTTCTGCACATTCAGAATTTGCCATCATTTTCTGTTTAATCAGTGTCATGATATATTGCTGATATTTGAGCATATGAAACAAGCAATTTAAAGCCCTTATAGCCAAAGTAGTAGATGTGTAAACCTTTTTTCCCCATCTATCCAGAACCCTGGAATCCCTGTCAGAGGGGGTAGGATTTTTTGCAGTAGAAGCCTTGACCCCCTTTGGACCCTGAGAAATAGTTTTGGGGTCTGCAGAAGGGTTTTTGAAAAGAAATTTATGAGAGTCAGTGACCCTGTAGTATCTGTCCGGCTTAACAGGAGCTGGAGGTAAAGAGTCTGGGGTCAGACTAGACTCCGAGAACACATCATCTACAATGTCCAACACAGGTGGGATAGCTAGAGGCCTGTGTTTAGGTAATAAAAGTAAATCTCTGAGCCTTTTCTTAGATTCTGAAAATTCTTGGCTCTCCCAGTGAAAGTGCTCCCTCATGGTATGCAAGGTTTCCCCAAAAGAGTAGTCCTCAGGAGGAGAAGCTGAAGGAATTGATTCTTCAGCATCAGAATCAGAAGAAATGGAAACCTGATCTGAAGATTCATAGTCTGTCTCTTGCCTAGGCCTCTTATCAGGAGGGGGATGGGAACCCCTGATCCAGGTGATTAAGTCTTCGGCCATTTTGAGCATCTGTTTTTTGGGCATGGAGGCCTGTCCTTGTGACTGGTGAACTTGTTTCTTTGCCTTTAAAGGTGTCTTAGTCTTTGAAGTAGGTTTAATATATAATTGTTTAGGTCTGAATACACCCTCAGAAGCCGATGCCTGCTCAGCGGCTCCGGACCCATCTGAGGGAATAGTCTCCGAGGCTCCAATACCTTGACTTTCCAGCGGCCTGGCCGACTCCACGTGGGAGTCGGTAGCGGCTTGCGACTCTAATGTAGTGGGCATCAGGGGCTGCGAAAGTGCCTCACTGAGAACCAGCGACTTGCTTAGGAGAAGCTTCGTCATCTGTTTTGGACCTCGGTTGCCTGTCCTTTTCTTTTTCTTTGCGTTTTTTGTGAACTCCAGTAGTCAGATGGCTATCCAATGACATTGTATAATTAAATCTTCGCCCAAAATAGCTTAATGCAAAATCGTACCGACGCTTAATAGTGCGTTGGTTAAATCTAGCACAAAACCGACAACTAGCAACGTCGTGGTCAGGGCCTAGGCAAGGAATACAGGTATTTGCTTCCCACAAGATATACAATTATTAACTTTTTCTGACATCGGTCTGGAGCAAGAAAAAAGTTTCCCCAATGGGGTACTTAGCTTTTAAGGAAGACTTCAGATCTGAAACTCGAACACGAAAATCTCAGGAGTCGGCCGACCGGCACTTGCGAGCTGCTTCTGCTTCGGGCACCGCGTGGCAAGAAAGACGAAATAAAATAGCGTCGGCTGCATCTTTTATACCCCTGATGACCTGACGTCAGGGAAGAGGTGACAGCAACCGGCGCAGGACCCAAGACTTTGGAATTCAGGCTAACTGAGGGCAACCTGCCAGCAGGATAACCCAAATGTAATGACTGCAACAGTGAAACACGAAGAACATCTGCTTCTGCTTCGGGCACCGCGCGACAAGAAAGACTTATTAAAATGGCGTCGGCTGCATGTTTTATACCCCCGATGACCTCATGTCATGGAAGAGGAGAGAGCAACCGATGCAGGACCCAAGGCATTGTTATTCAGGCTGACTGAGGGCAACCTGCCAGCAGATTACCCAAATGCAATGACTGCAACAGTGAAACATGAACATCCTACACTTAGATAAAGATAGCATTCTCGAATGTCATTTGCCCGAAAATCAGTCTGCTGAAGATCAGAGTTCCTCGAGAGGAAATCACTATTAGCAAGGTGTGCCTGCAGCGATGCCCATTTCAGGGGTAATTTCCCCCTTCTTTGAGTTGATGCACTCATGAAGTTGATATACATCAGTTTGGGGGTTGTGGGAGACTTCCCCCCCCTACACTGGGATACAAGGGGCTTACAAAGTGTTTTCTCAGTTTTTGGGAGCTATTCCAATCTTCAGAAGGTTGTACTTTGTCCACTGATAGTGAAAGCATTGGTTATTAACTGTCTTTGCTGGGCATTTGTGAATTACGTGTGTGGTAATCATATACATACATATATCAAAATAATTATGAAATAAATTATGATAGCTATAGAAAATTAAGAATATGCACATTCACCTTAATTGAATTATCTTTGGCTTATTAGGGGTATTTTATTAAAGAACAGCTATGGCAAGAAATGAATCACTTTGCAAAGAGATAAAGAATGCTTCATTAATTTTGAGCAAACATGGGACATTTTTATTGTTTTAGCAGCTGATGTATATTTAAAAAATAACCTCATCCATGGCAACATTTTGTATGTGTTTCAGTAATGAGGTGTAGGTAGCAAGGTTATGAAATGCACATTAGACTAATTTTATTTTTTTCAGACTATACTAGCATATAGTTCTGAAAAAAGACGCCACTTAAAATATTAATGGAGGTGAAATTTAGGAAGTCTAGTTGCAATGTACTCCTGTTTTGTTAATGATACATTTTCTCCTGAAACCCCTCAAAACAGCATCATTATTTTATTAACTAACCTACACCGTAGAAAAAACACCATTTAAGTAAGTGTAAAGTGACTCTTTAAATATAGTTTATGACATCAGGATAATAATTAGATGACCAGTAATTTTGCTACAGTAATAGTGCTGAGCAGGCTGACCAATTTCAGTCATGCTGTTAGTAGCAAATAAAAGTGCAGTTACTAATATAAAAAGTAATATTATAACGCATAAGTCCTGCCTCTGTGATTGATAGGCACAATTTACCACATAAAGGCAGTCTGCTGTGCAAAAGGTGGAGTTTAAATACTAATAACATTTAATACTATAGTACAAATCTTTAAAGTCAGAGTTCTTGAGCACTGGAAAAGGAACATCAAAATGAATTCTTACCTACCAGTAGAGTTAGACAATGGCTAGCTGAAATAGGGTATCATCTAAGTCCAAACTAAAGGGAACATACGTGTTCAAATGTATTACTTTCACTGTCGCAGATCACATGCTGACATTATAGAAATATCAGTATCTTTTTCCTTTGTTTTCCTTTTCTGAGGGATTGGGTGTTGCGTATGTGGATGTTTGGACTGGGTGTTGCATATGTGGATGTTTGGATTGGGTGTTGCGTATGTGGATGTTTGGACTGGGTGTTGCGTATGTGGATGTTTGGATTGGGTGTTGCGTATGTGGATGTTTGGTGATAAGTTTTAGTTTACCCAGGAGGATGCTGCAAACAAGGAGTGGAAGCAGGTTTTATTTTTTCCTGCAGGGTTGTCCTTTCCCTGCAGAAGATTAACAACGGAGTATACCCCACCAAAAAAAAAAAAAAAAAAAAAAAAAATGAAAAATGCATATTTCATTTTCTGTGATTGTCAATATTAGCAATGCATCCTTTTTAGTTTCATAGTGCTGTGGAATATTTTTATGCGTGACGTTTGGCAATGGATCTGAACTTATAGGGGACTTCTGTTTGATAGCGTACCTAACAAAAGGGAATAACTCATAAAGCTGAAGACAGTAGTCCTTTAGAGGTCTGGGAGATGATATGTGGAATGCCATGCCTTTCAGAATCTCTTTTTCCTGCTTTCCTGGGTTGCAAAGGATAAATGGAATAGTCTAAGGACTGTCTGTGCATGGCATGTCACGTACTTTATATGTGAGCTAGAAATTGTCGGCACTCTGAAAACAGAAGAAATTATATAACAACTGCAACAGATGAAGACAATAGATAAAGTGGAGTTCAAATTGGGATGTCTGCCTCAAGCCAATTCTAAGTTAGCATCAGCCCAGGCCTGAAGAGAACATGGAGACAGTGTGATAATGCCTAGCATGGCCAGTGGTTTTCAAGTATGATGGCACACAGATCCTAGAATGGTAAAAAATCAGCAAACTGACAAAGAAGGAATATACAAGATTACCTTGAAGTTTTAGTCTCTATAATATGCAGGTTTTATTCTGCCAGTATTTTATGTTTGCATGACTGCATATGAAATATAGAATATATTCCAACCTCATCTACCTGCATTGATTCCTGTAATGGAAACATGAGTTTTCTGGAGTTTAAGTACATATCATACAGAGACCAGGGTGACATTATGATGTCCCTTAATCTGGTATGAAGAACATGTCACATAACATGTGTAAAACATGGGTGGGGAACAGCTCTTTTGAGCAAATGTGCCTCAGCAACAAAGGAAATGGTTTGCAACAGATATTAGCTAAGTCTTGTTTCTTCCCCATAGCAGGAGTTTTGAGAAACATTTCTTTAATGAAGAGAGTACGCACATAATGCTTGCAGAATTAACCTTGGCAAATATCAGGGGGAGAAATAGGAGTAGTGAGACATTTGTGAGAAGAAAAGTTACCTGGCATTCAGGTACCACAGTGCTTTCCTTATCAAATAATGCCCCCCCCCCCCAGTACCACAGTGCTTTCCTTATCAAATAATGCCTCCCCTCTTTTATTTTACTCATTAATCATCTGGACAGCTTATAAAATTAAATAAAGATACTTTTGGTCTTTTTATGACAGTAATCAAAAAAAACAGATGTCAAATGTGTGACATGTTAAATCATGGATACAGATAAGTTTGGATATATGGCATGTTGACTCATGGATGCACACAGCTCTGGCAGTGTGACATGCTGAGTCATGGTCACAAATAATCCTGCATGTGTGACATGTTAAACTGTGGTTGTTAATAATCTTTTGTGCATGACATTTTGAATCATGACTGTGGTAGCCAGATATGAAAGACATGATGAATTGTGTCTTCCAATAATCATGTACATATGAAAAGTTGAATTGTATGTGTGCATGTGCGCGTATGTGTGTGTCTGTGTATGTAAGTGTACGTATGTGTGCCATGCATGCACTAGTGTGTGCATGTGCATGTGTGATCACATTTTACAACCACCGTAAGAAACATCATCTCTATAAGTTTCTGATTCCCTTCACCATATGCTGCTGCTTGTACCTCTCTTCACGTGCTTCTTAAAGTGACATCACATATTACCAAAACTACATAATACAATTCCAAATCTCCACATATTTTGCAAAAGAAGAAACTCCGTTGAGTGACAAATGTAGTTTGACACAGCTGAGTTCAACAAATCTAGCTTCATCACATCTATTGGCAACCCATTTGAAAACATATGTAAAAAGTTAAATAAATGTGCATGTGGGTGTGTGCGTGTCTGTAAAGTAAACATGTGTTTCTGTATGTATGAGTATATGTAAGTGTGTACATATGTGTGTGTGTGTGTGTGTGTGTGTGTGTGTGTGTGTGTGTGTGTGTGTGTGTGTGTGTGTGTGTGTGTGTGTATTTGTGGTGTGTGTGTGTGTGTGTGTGTGTGTGTGTGTGTGTGTGTGTGTGTGTGTGTGTGTGTGTGTGTGTGTGTGTGTGTCTGTGTGTGTGTGTATTTGTGGTGTTCATGTGTGTGTGCACGCACGTGTGTGTGTAAGAGAGAGAGAGAGAAAAACAGAGAGAAAGTGAGAAAGAGAGAGGCAGGCAGGCAGACAAGCAATATGTACATTGAACTTAGATTGGCTGAGCTGTATATTATGAAAATTGCTGAACATTAAGACAATCCAAAGTAATTTTTGGCAGAAGCTACACCCTCCACACCTAAAATTAATAACAATAGCTCCTGAGCTTTACTTTGTGCTGGAATCCTAACAGCTTGCCCAATGAATATGCCAACCACATGCAGTTAGTGACTCCTAAAACTATTTTTGCTTCCTTCACAACCCGCTACCAGCTGAGTATCAAAGAATAAATTTGTTTTTGTATCTTTAGGCTTTTCCCAGTTAGGGGTCACCACAGCGGAACTCCGGCCACTAATGATTGGCAGTAGATTTTTACGTGCCGAGTTGCCAGCTCTGACGCACAACCTTTAACAAAGGTATGCCCATTCACGCATGTCTCCACACAGAAGACACTTTAGCTGAGAATCGAACAGGACAACGTCTTACTGTGAGGCGACAACGCTACTCCAGCACCACCACCGCAGTAACTAGTATCAAAGAATAAATATCCCTCTGATACAAGGCACACCTTCTACCATCCTGAATTTGAATAGTAGTGCAGCAGAGTTAATGATGGTTTTAGCCAGTGACGTATTTGTTTGCTTCTTGTTCATTTACAGTGAATAAACTGAGCCCAAAGATGTCATTTTTAGCTGCATCCTGGTACAGTAAAACATAAACAATGTTCCATTTGTAACAGACGCACAGACATAGAATAACCAAGTATCAGAGTAAACTATGGCACAAGCTTCCCATTTCCTTATGCAGACAGCACAGGCAATGACAAGACATTTCTTAAACACAGCATTTGGCAGAACTCAGTGATAAAGCATCAGTACTTAGACACATTAAGATGGTGTATTACAAGATTTGCAATGAACTGGCAGTGTGAGAATGAGGTCCATACCTCTCAAATGGCCAGATTTTAATAGAATGTCCAGATTTGTGCCTCATAATTTTGCTCTGTTCTTCTTAAAATTTGTGGTTTTCTAGCAAATCGCCAAGGATTGGAGTCACTAAATAATGACACACATTTTAATTTCAGACTTTTATATCCTTCAGAAAATGCATCTTAACACAAATCCTATTTTTTTTTTAAGTTTATAAGAGTAATATTTCAAATCTGCCCCTATATTTGGGCCTTTGTCCCCCCATTACTTCAGGCTTTGTCCGTATTTTTTGCTCTAAAAGGTTGAGAGGTATGATGAGGTCCTAACGCCAAGTGATACTGTGTTTCAGAATTTTGGAGCCTAGACTAAGAAAACTGATAATTACTTAACTTAGAGTTCTCCCACTATGAGAACAGACCACTGGACTCAGCTGATTGTGAACTTGTCAAGCAGTCAAATGATGATGGCATCATGACATGGACCTTTGTCACTATTAATTATTCCCTCTGAAATGCAAAAGCTCATTTGCAGGCCAAAGCAAACACTTCATATGACTGTTTTTCAACACTAACACATCACAATTCTGGTGGAGTCTTGCCTCCCTCATAAAGACTAATTCTAATTACTACCAGTAACAGAACACATTAAGAAACTTCAGATGACTGGATTCTGCGTAAGGGAAGTTATCATGATATATATGTGGACAGGGACTGTTTGCAGGCTGAAAACATGGTGCAGTAGGGGTCATCATAGTCAGTGAACGGATATATTTATCACACAAAGTCTGAAGTATTAGTTTTATTTTGATGGCTGACCAGTAACTACATTCACTTGAAGGCGCACAGTTTATAAATGTAAGGAAAATAAGATTTTGCACCATCAATGGCAACAACGTCACAAGGATGTCAATACACATTACTTGGCAGTTTGTTACTAGTTTACTATTTGTTAACCGGGATGGTCTGACTAGGTCATAAGCCTGTTTTCAGTTTATTTACTATTTGTTAACCGGGATGGTCTGACTAGGTAATACGCATGTTTTCAGTTTATTTACTATTTGTTAACCGGGATGGTCTGACTAGGTAATAAGCCTGTTTTCAGTTTATTTACTATTTGTTAACCGGGATGGTCTGACTAGGTAATAAGCATGTTTTCAGTTTATTTACTATTTGTTAACCGGGATGGTCTGACAAGGTAATAAGCCTGTTTTCAGTTTATTTACTATTTGTTAACCGGGATGGTCTGACTAGGTAATAAGCCTGTTTTCAGTTTATTTACTATTTGTTAACCGGGATGGTCTGACTAGGTCATAAGCCTGTTTTCAGTTTATTTACTATTTGTTAACCGGGACGGTCTGACTAGGTAATAAGCCTGTTTTCAGTTTATTTACTATTTGTTAACCGGGATGGTCTCTCTAGGTAATAAGCCTGTTTTCAGTTTATTTACTATTTGATAACCGGGATGGTCTGACTAGGTAATAAGCCTGTTTTCAGTTTATTTACTATTTGTTAACCGGGATGGTCTGACTAGGTAATAAGCCTGTTTTCAGTTTATTTACTATTTGTTAACCGGGATGGTCTGACTAGGTAATAAGCCTGTTTTCAGTTCATTTACTATTTGTTAACCGGGATGGTCTGACTAGGTAATAAGCCTGTTTTCAGTTTATTTACTATTTGTTAACCGGGATGGTCTCTCTAGGTAATAAGCCTGTTTTCAGTTTATTTACTATTTGCTAACTGGGATGGTCTGACTAGGTAATAAGCCTGTTTTCAGTTTATTTACTATTTGTTAACCGGGATGGTCTGACTAGGTAATAAGCATGTTTTCAGTTTATTTACTATTTGTTAACCGGGATGGTCTGACTAGGTAATAAGCCTGTTTTCAGTTTATTTACTGTTTGTTAACCGGGATGGTCTGACTAGGTAATAAGCATGTTTTCAGTTTATTTACTATTTGTTAACCGGGATGGTCTGACTAGGTAATAAGCCTGTTTTCAGTTTATTTACTATTTGTTAACCGGGATGGTCTGACTAGGTAATAAGCCTGTTTTCAGTTTATTTACTATTTGTTAACCGGGATGGTCTGACTAGGTCATAAGCCTGTTTTCAGTTTATTTACTATTTGTTAACCGGGACGGTCTGACTAGGTCATAAGCCTGTTTTCAGTAGAGTCCCAGGGAGAAAAGCTCCACATAAAAAATTTTACAAGGTTTAGAAAAGGACAAAACAGAAATTATGAACATCATATGAATTCTTACATCACGGAAACATATTATATACATCATGAGAAATTATAAACATTATAGGTACACTTCTAAAAACAGTAAAGGATTAAATTAAATATTTGAAGAAGTAGAATATGGTAAGAGAAAGTAGAGAGAGGAGGTAACTCTAGATATATCAATAAATGAAGGGATAAAGGCTAGAAGAGGAAGAAGTGAATGGACAGGAAAGGTGGAAGAAGAAGGTGAAAATGTAATGCAGGGGAGAAATGTTCGGAAGGGAGAAGGAAAGGAGAGAGCTAAGGCAGGGAAACGGTAAAATTAAGTGTGTGAGAAAGAGGAGGAGGAGAAGAGGAAGAGACTAAATAACTGGAAGATTATAGAGGAATAGCCAGGACCTGAACATAGGCAGCGCCAGTTGGTATTAAGAACACTCAGTTGTTTTTTGAACTGTATTGGGTCAGTAGTAGTTAAAATGATCAGGGGGGTGTAGAATTCCATAATTTGGAGATATGGTTGGAGAAAAGAGAGTCCCCTGCTTTGTTATTGGATGTGGAGACTTGTAGTAAGAATCTGTTGCAGGATCGAACAGTATGAGTGTTAGTGTAAGGTAAAAGCATATTGCGAAGGGCAGGTGTTTTTTTCAGGTTGATGAACAAGTCTGTGTGCAGGGGGAGCGGAGTATAACTTAAGTAGTGTGGCAGTCCTATCCAGTTTAGTTGATGTAATGAAAAGCAGTGGTGAGATCTGCAAGAGGACTTAGTGGCAAATGTGGCTATTTTATTATAATAAGTTTCAACCTTAGCCAGGGTAGTTTTACTAATGTTATTGAAGATACTTTGTGAATAACATTAGTTATTACTTCTATAACTAACCTTGACTGAGGCAGCCCCCCGGCTAAGTGAGTTACGTTGCTTGATTACTGTGTTCCTTTTATGTCCACTTCATATCCATCGACACTGTTTTATACAAAGTATCACCAGCTTTCTTCAGCTGAAATGTATAAGGGACATTATTTTATCCTGTGTCTTAGGTCCATGTCTTAGTTTTCCATCAATGCCATTGCCAGTTTAGTTTGTTCAGTGCTTTGTATAGTTTAATTTTAAAATTTGGCAGGACGCAGGTTGTTCTGCTTCTACAAAGGTGTTCAATAACCATGATGAACTATGTCTTTAGCTGTGTGGTTCAAACTGTCACAAAGTAGCCATCAGCAGAGGTAGCCAAGATACCAAGCATCATTGGTTATAGAAAGTCATCTTTTGCAGAGTTTCAAGGCACACACTGGCAGATTCTGAGGCATAGTCAAATAAAAGTACATGGGACATCTACAATAATCTTCTATATGAATACCCAGACCAAATAAAATGGATTCACTTTATAAAAAAAAATCTATTTAGCATATACCATTTTTATCTCCATTTGCTACTCATGTGCCTAGCTTTTGACCATGTTGAATGACGTGTTCTTCAAAGAAATAAATCTTCTTGTAAGAATGATTTTCAAGTGGTTGTATGAAATAACCTTTTATTCTGAAATTGTAAGAATTAACGGACAACTACTACAAAATAAGAAATGTCAAACCATATTTCTGATTTTTCGGGTGGCCAAGAAGATTTGCTTTCCCTAAGTAAAATGGCTTGTCATGTAATATACAGAAGGAGTTTATGGGAATCAAGTTCATTTCTCAAATGCATATCATATATAACCCATTACTGATACAACCAAGCTACAATTTCAGGAAAAGCCCAGCTGTAGATATGTACAAACTAAGGCTTGCAATGGGTTTTCTTCGGAAAAGCTCAGCTCACCTGTCTATACAAATGTGATTTTTGTAATCTACAATCTGCTCACCTTTGTTATGCATACCACATAATTTACATGGGCTATTAAAGATTTTGGTCAAGTTCTCATGAAAGGCCACTGGATGTTTTATGTTGCACATTTTTGGTCAATTAAAACGATGTCTCTGTGATGGGTTGAAAACTTAGTTGGCTGCAAGAAATAGTAACAGCATGCATATAAATGCTGAAAATATTTAATGTAGTACAGCAAATCCTTAACAAATTTGTGTTCCAAATCCCATTGTCTAACACATTGTTTATAGACAGTAAATTATATCTACTAGCCTTCATTTGCATGCTTTGCATCTTTATATAACAACAATGAGGGTTAGTAAGTATAGTAGTAATAAAAGTTATCCCTAATAAAATGTTTAACTTTGTTTGTGTTGCTGATTCATACTCTTTAATTAAATGCAAGTGTCAATAGTTACCAACTATAAAAAAAAATGTACACAGTCTTCAAGGAAAAGACTACAGAGGAAATCTCAGACATTCTTTATTTTTTATTAAACTTCCTGAAAGACTAAGACATCTAATCATTGCTTAATCAGAAACATCAGCCAAAGAAACAGGTGCACAGTACTTCACAGTTTTGACAGAATTTGCCCTTTATGAAAGTCAAAAATACTTTTATACAACTGCTTTTCCTGAGCTTCATAAGCTATAGTGCTATGGAAAGTAAAACTTAAATACTACAGCATTTTCCTAGTGAATTCAATTGTTTATGCTTAAAAATAAACACTTTCTGAACTCACTCGGTAAGAGTTTAAGTTATGACACATAGGAGGTGAACCTGATATTATCTGATATGTATCAATGCTTTCCAAATGCCTGCTCTACATGCCAGGCACTATTGTAGGCAGTAGGTGCCTTTAAGAAAAGAACATGGTGTTGAAAGTATGATGAAGCTAGAATTTCAGCTCAGGGAATTAATCATTGCCTTTGTGGTTGTACCTCTGTGCTCGTATCAGTAAATGACAATCATTATAAATATAGTAAGTTCTTATTATGCAATACCAAACAAAATGCCTGAACCTGGCCATGCATATTAATTCCATATAAATGAGATTTGAAAACTGTTGATCAGTAAACCATAAGAGTTTGAACATCTTAAAATACTTGGATGTTGCCTAGAAAATGTTTTATAAGTACATAATTTCCAGGTGTTTAAAAAAAAATCTTTACATATACTTAAGATTCATAGGTAGTTACTAATCATGTGGCCCAGGAAACCCATGAGAAGTTTTCCCCAATTTCTCAGTTGTCCCAGAGGAATGTCTTGTTAAGGAACTGGTTTAGAATGAATGGTAGGCAAATGGAGTTTAAGGAACCTAAAACCTGAAAAAGCTCACCCAGATTCTGCCACAGCTTGCCGTGAAGGAAAGTTTAGTTTGCTTTTGCTTTCCTGTATTTTGTATTACTTTATTGTCTTTTTCTATTTTGTATACTGTGATTTGCTTTCTTTACACTGTGTTTTACTTGTATTCTGCTTTTAATTGCATATTAAAACTTGGAAAGAGTCCACAGCTGTGTCCCATCCTCCCACCCTGATGCTGTTGTGTTCTTAAACACAATTGTCTTTCTAGTTGCATGCCCCTTATGTTAATTTGACCACATATCTCCTTCCCTTCCCCCTTTCACATGCTGTTGAGAGTAAGCACAACATTATCATTTTGTGAAATCACTCCCCTTCAGCTTTCTAAATTTATTGGCCATCCAACTTTATTCCATATTACCAGAATACAAAACTGCCCACCCCCCTTTCAATCTATTTTGCTTGTTTAAAATAAGTTTTAACTGTCTAAGCAGAGAGCCACTAAAGTTACCATCTTTTTCATATCTACCTGATTATTGCACATAGCAGTGCTTAGGACATTAACCCATTTTTTCATCTTACCTTTAAACATCTATTGCAAGACCAGCAGTTAGAGATACCACATTCTGCCTCTCGGTAGTCATCTTTGGATTAGTGCTTCGGTTTTCTACTGGTGAGAGAAGAATCACAGGGACATTATTTCCTGGAGATTGCTGATCACCAGAAAGCCTAATAATAAGTCGTAGGTGGCAGCTTGGAATTTCTGCTTATATTCTACTCCTGGTGAGAGAAGGAGCAGATTGCATTGATTCCTGACTGTTTGTGCTTGGGCAATGAGTGCCTGTGCTTGACATTCCTGATTGGTCTGGTTGCTATCTAAAGCATCTACCAGGAAAAGGCTAGAACAAGCCTACAGAGCCTTGTATAATCTGGGACAAGACTGAGTTACCAAACAGTCTGTGGCCTGCTTCTCGTTTTGGGATTGGTGGTGATTGATGCTTTGCTTCTGATGAGTAAAGAAGCAAAGGAGCATTATATCCCAGCAGAGTGAAGATGTGATGAGACCAGCACTAGTAGTAGCCAGGCAGTAGCCATTCATGTGACTACTCTCTTTTCATCATTCTTGACAAGCTAATTCTTTGTTTTCAGAAAGTACTGCTTGATTTCTAACTTCAGAATATCTACCTAAATACTTCATCCTTAAATTTTCAGGGTCTACGTATTAGTTTCCCCTCTAGTGTTTGGCAGTGACGTGTACATTCAGACATTTTTCCTGTAAAAGCACAATTGGAATTTCAGCAATACATAGCTGCACACAGGACAGCTAGTCTGCAGTGACAAGTGCCGTCCCAAGAGCTGCAAACCAGATAATCTTGACATTGTTTTCTATTCTCACTCCAACTGTCTAATTAATAAAAAAAGAGTCCGCTGTCATATATATGAACTTTCCCACTGTCTCCATTACCAGCTTGGTGGATATGGGCATCCTGAGGCAATGTAAACATTGCTTCATGTTTGCTGACAACCAGTTAATTCTCAAACAAATATATGGTATGTGAGAGATGTATTTCCACAATGTCACTGGAGGCAAAGCTCTCACATAAAAGTACTCTGAATGTTGATAAGGTTGTCAGTAGGACACACGCTGCACCCATCACACACAATTCAAATCAGACACGCAGACCCACATATGCTGAGGCACCTAAATGTAACCTTCCTAAACCCCAAAGACCTCCTAGATGAAGTACACATAACAAATACCCTCAGCAGCCCTGAATGTACTCTTTCAAAACAACACCCACGTCAACACAGAGTCACATCTCAAGGAGTCTCGACTTCTAAGCCCATAAGGCAAGCCACCACACAATCCAACATTCTGGTCATTGGAAACTCCATCGTGAGACACACTGATGTCTCTCTAACCAGTCTGAGTAATGAGAAAGTCACAGTCAGCTGCTTATCTACGGCTGGGATCTCCCACATTACGCATGAACTCAGGTCGCTGGAGTACAATTACCAACATGACTTAGTCATAGTCCATGTGGGACTTAATGACCTGAGACATACCTCCCAAGACCATATGAAAAGAGACATTACGGAGCTCTCAGAATATGTGTCCAGGCTGGTATGAGCCTAGCATTCAGCAGCATTTTGCCTTCTCCAAGGATGATGGCACAATACGAAAAAACCTGACTGACTTTAATAATAGGCTTTGTTTCTGGTGTCATTCTAAGCAGTGCAATATTTCTCAGCATGGAAGGAGATGGTCAACAGACCATGCTGTTTTGCAAGGGTGATCTGCACCTCTTCACTCTAGGCTTTTGAATATTAGCTAAAACATTGTCTTCTCCCACTGTGCTTTTTTAGACAATGCCAAACTGAAAGTACTTCTGACATAGCAAATCAAAACCAAGAAAATCTAAATGTGTTACTGTTCAATGTTAGGAGTCTAAGCAAAAAACTCCACTTCCTAGAAGCTCTCCTCACCCTAGAGAATGCTGATGTCTGTGCAGTCACTGAGACATGGTTTAAAGCCGTGGAGAGCACACCAACACTGCAAGGTTATAATGCCTTCCACACATGTAGACCAGCTACTGCACAGACAGGGACTGAAGGTGGAGGTGTCTCTATTTACATCAAAACTAAACATGCCTCAAGGCTGGTCAAACAGGACAATGCACTTGAGCTGCTCCATGTTCAAATCACTATCAGCAAAATCCAATACCACTTCCTTGCAAACTATAGTTCTTCCTCTATGACCCAGGAAACCCATACCATGTATCTAAATGTATTGGAAACACTCACCATCCAACCCGATACCATATTCATGGATGACTTTAATTACCCCTCTATTAACTGGGCATTCTATATGACACCAAACATACAAGCACAGAGATTCCGGGATTTTGTAAACACACGCTCCCTGGACCAGACAGTCAATACACCAACGAAGTGTGCAACCATACTGGATCTGGTCTTCACTAATATGGGACACTGCTGCACATCCTCTACTGTAATGTCTTCCTTGGTAAGGTCAGACCACAAAATGGTCTACTTTGAAGTAAAAATAAAACCTGGACCCCCAGCTAAACCTGTAATATTCAGGAACATCTCTAAGGCTAATCTCCTGCTGTTAACTGACAACCTGGCAAAATTTCAAGACCCCATGAACACTGCTCCCTATGCAGGACTGTTCACAGATACCCTGTACAAGCATGTTAATAGTTGTATGGAGGCAGCTGTACCCACCAGGAAGAAATACAGAACTAACTCAAAAAACAAGCCACTCTGGTGCAATCACAAAATCAATAGGCTGTATAACAGAAAGAAGAAAATCATGGCAAAAATTAGACGGTGCAGCACCCAGCAGGATACAAGCGCTCTCATCAAACCAAACAAACAACTCAGAAGACAAAGTCTACGAAAGCCAAATTTTATGTAAATTTGGCCTCCCAGGCCCAAGGACAACCACAAGGCATTCTTTAGCTATGTCCGCAAACTCAAAGGCAATACACAATTGTGTGTAGAGCTCATTGTAAATGGAGTCACCTATACTAAGCCAGAAGATATAGCAAACCTACTGGCCGGTAAATTCAGCTCCAACTTTACACCTCTCTCCTCTCCCTCAACCTTCCCTCAGGAAATTGAAGAAAGTAAAAAAACAGGTAAAAGGAAAACCACAAAAAGTCAAAGGTACAAACAGCAACAAGAATTTAATACGATTAAGCGCTTTTCGTCCTACTCACTGGCAGGGCTTCTTCAGATAAAATAAGCGCGTTACACCCAGGTTTAAATATGCATGATGTTAAATACACAATCACTTAATTACAACTTTCAATTAATCAATAAATACTGGTGTAACGCTCACTTAAAAACTAACAATGTTAATAATATCAATAATGTCACTTTGTGATTGACAAAGAAACTCATTCATAAATACACATTTTACACTGGAAATAAATATGATTAAACAATTACTATTTCCATAAAAACTACATCATCAGCCCGCATTCTCTAACAAAAAAAAAATAAAGTGAACATGTACATAAAAAATAATCAAATATATATATATATATATATATATATATATATATATATATATATATATATATATGATGGCATAAGTATATAAATATATAAATACGCTCAACCACAAATTGAAAAACGTATTTCATCTTTTCAAACTTTTTAATTTAAGTATACATAGTAGTGAATACACCTCATTAAGTCCTGGGCAAAAACAAGCTCCTGTCTGAAGTTGCCAGCATAGTTCTAGGCGCTCCAACAATAATGAATCCGGACCACCCCACCCATCTTTTGTCACTGAATCAATAGCCCTAAACTTAAAGTTGTGATCAGGGTTTGCAAGAACATGTCTTGCCAGAGCATTCTCTGTGTTATGATTTCTCATGTGGTATAAATGCTCATAAACGCGTTCTCTTAATCTACAGTTGTTTTTTTCCGATGTAGAACATGTGACATTTTTGGCATTGCGCCATGTAAACAACAGATTTAGTCTGGCAATTAAACTTACTGGTAAGATCAGACCATAAACTGATCTCACTGGATATTCACATCCCGACCCCACCCCCTGCCCAGAAAACCACAGTGAAAAACTTCTCTAAAGCAAATTTCACACTCCTCAAAACCGAGGTGGAATCCTTCAAAGCCCCCGGGCCTGTGGAAAATACGGCCCAGACCGCAGAATCCTTTATAAATGCATTCTATGAACACCTTCAGGAATGCATGGATCATGCAATCCCAAATAAAACCAAGACCCAATCCTCCAAAGGCAGACGACCTGTCTGGTGGACCCCAGCCATAAACAAACTATACAATAGAAGAAGGAAGCTACTACATGATAGAGCAAAATCCCAAAAGGGAAGGCATCTCTGATCAGTATTAGCAAAAACTAAGGGCACTCATAAAATCGTCAAAGGCCAGCTTCGAGAGAAAAATTGCACAGGACACTAAAGATAATCACAAGGCTTTCTTTAGTTATGTTAGGAACCTGGGTGGGAATTCCCAGATATGCTCAGAATTAGTCCAAAATGACAAAAATACACTGATCCCACAGACATTGCCAACATCCTAGCTGACAGGTTCAGCGCAAACTTCTCCCCTCCCACCAAAAGGGCAAATATCTATCCCAGCAGAGTGCTGCCCCTGACATCTCAGATGCTCAGGTGAGAGCTGCCCTCTCCAAAGAAAAAACACAGCATCAATGGGACCAGACGGTGTCCCAGGCTGCGTCCTACATGAACTCCAAGAAGAGCTAAACCCAAACATAAAACTACTGTTCAATCTCAGCCTTACTACAGGATATGTACCCAAAGAGTGGCGTACAGCAACAGTGGTCCCTCTCCACAAAGGTGGTGCCTCAACGGACCCTGGAAACTATCGCCCCATAAGCCTGACTAGCTTGGTCTGCAAAGCTATGGAAAGGATCATCATGGACCTCATAAATAAAGATATTGGGGACCTAAAGACACTGGATCCTACCCAGTTTGGCTTTGTTAAGGGCAGATCCTGCCTCTTAAACCTGGTTGACTTTTTTGAAACAGTCACCAAGGCCATTGACGAAGGGAAGGTGGTCCACACAGCCTATCTGGACCTCACAAAAGCCTTCGATACAATACCCCACTCAGGCATTATAGATAAGCTCACCAGCTTAAATATAAACCCCTATGTCACTAGATGGGTTGCAAACTGGCTCAAGGACAGAACCCACATGGTTAGAATTGCTGGAGCCATGTCAGACTCCAAACCAGTTACAAGTGGCGTCCCACAAGGCTCAGTCCTGGGACCTCTCTTGTTTGGTATATATTTTTCGGAGGTACAGGCCAACACGGAAGGACTGTGGCTGACCAAGTTCACAGATGACTGCAAACTGGGCGCCATAATCGACTCTCCAGCCGACACAAGCATCCTCCAAAAGGGCCTCATAGAAACAGACAACTGGTGCCAGAGCCATGGTCTCAAGCTAAATGCCAAAAAGTGTATAGTCATCCCCTTTGGCGAAAACAAAGTGCCCACAAATTACCACATAGGTGGTAATCCATTAAGTACAGAAGAAGTCATTAGGGACCTGGGGACCCAAGTTGATAGCAATCTCTCATTTGACAACCACATGGCCAAAGTGGTTAGAAAAACATTTTATATAGCCCACCTAATCATGAAGGGATTCACATCTAGATTAGGAGAGGTCATCGTGCCTCTTTACTCATCCCTCATCAGGCCCATAATCGAGTACAATGCCCCTTTGGGATGTACCTTACCAAACACCTGCAGCAACTGGAAAGACCCCAAAAGTACCTCACCAAGAGGATCAAAGGGCTCAAACAGATGCCATATGCTACCCGGTTAAAGAAACTCCAGCTCTACTCAGTGGCATACCGCCTGCTCAGAGGTGACCTGTGCCTGACGTATAAGGCCATGTCCAACCCGAATTAAGGGACATGCTGCACCTCAAAAATCCAAATCCCATCGAGCTACACGCTCGAGAGACTTGAACCTCAGCACTGAAATAAATAGGACATGCTGGAGGGACAGATTCATAACCCAGAGGCTCCCTTCACTATGGAATAAAATCCCAGTCCAGGTTAGGCAAAGTCCCTCATTGATTCTCTTCAAGAGGAATCTTGATGAGTGGATGGGAGATCATAGGTTTACCCCGGGTATCACTTCTGTGTCACTGTTAGACAGAGGCACAGTATACTAACCTCGAAAAAGGGCATAGCAAAATTAATTTAAAATGGGTGGCGAAAGCCAAACATACTCTGGCTAGGCTTATAAATGCCCTAGGGCAGATAGCCTAGTATGAACCTATGAACCTATGAACCTTACATTTAGTTTTGTAAGTAGCATTCCTGATAGTGAAGTCCCCCCCCCCCCCGTGTCCATATATTGGCAAAAGTTGCACATGTAACATTTCAGCATTCCACTCCTTAAATTGGATACTGACTTCTTTACTTCTAAATAGTTTTTTAGATTCAAACCCCTCTTATATATAATTTGAGGAGAATTGTGAAGTCTACCAACAAAGTCAGGATCTCTCCTAATGACTTCCCAGTTCTTCCTCAAGATAGACAAAATCTCTCTGGCATCACTACTAAAGGGAGTAATCATACTAACCATACGATTAATGTCACTATCAACTATAGGGTATTGCATTTCATTCCTATTGGGCACACCACTCAAAATTGGTTTATAGAAACCTTGTTTTCTTTTATTCTGGGCTTTCTCCTGTATAGCACAAATAAGGGAACTCAGGTAGCCTCTCTTTAGGAACATAGTTGATAGTGACATTAATCATATGGTTAGTATGATTACTCCCTTTAGTAGTGATGCCAGAGAGATTTTGTCTATCTTGAGGAAGAACTGGGAAGTCATTAGGAGAGATCCTGACTTTGTTGGTAGACTTCACAATCTTCCTCGAATTACATATAAGAGGGTTTTGAATCTAAAAAATATTTTAGAAGTAAATACGTCAATATCCAATTTAAGGAGTGGAATGCTGAAATGTTACACGTGCAACTTTTGCCAATATATGGACACATGGGTGTGGGAGGATGGCATAATGGTTAAGGTGTTTGCCTTACAGATGCGAGGTGCAGGGTTTGATTCTCACAAGGGGGTAATTGGCTAGGCTTTAAATGGCTCACAAGGGCAGTTAGCCTAGTTCTAACCTATGAATCTATGACTTCACTATCAGGAATGTTACTTACAAAACTAAATGTAAGTTTAATTGCCAGACTAAATCTGTTGTTTACATGGCACAATGCCAAAAATGTCACGCATTCTACATCGGAAAAACCGACCGTAGATTAAGAGAACGCGTTTATGAGCATTTATACCACATGAGAAATCATAACACAGAGAATGCTCTGGCAAGACATGTTCTTGAAAACCCTGATCTCAACTTTAAGTTTAGGACTATTGATTCAGTGACAAAAGATGGGCGGGGTGGTCCGGATTCATTATTGTTGGAGCACCTAGAACTGTGCTGGCAACTTCGGACAGGAGCTTGTTTTTGCCCAGGACTTAATGAGGTGTATTCACTACTATGTATACTTAAATTAAAGAGTTTGAAAAGATGAAATAGGTTTTTCAATTTGTGGTTGAGCATATTTATATATTTACGCCATCATATATATATATGCATTTGATTATTTTTCATGTACATGTTTATTTTATTTATTTTTTTGTTAGAGAATGTGGGCTGATGATGTAATTTTTATGGAAATAGTAATTGTTTAATCATATTTATTTCCAGTGTAAAATGTATATTTATGAATGAGTTTCTTTCTGACTATTCACAGGGTAGAATGAGACAAAGTGACATTATTGATATTATTAACATTATTAGTTTTTAAGTGAGCATTACACAGTTTTTATTGATTAATTGAAAGTTATAATTAAGTGATTGTGTATTTAACATCATGCATATTTAAACCTGGGTGCAACGCGCTTATTTTATCTGAAATAGTCCTACCAGTGAGTAGGACGAAAAGCGCTTAATCGTATTAAATTCTTGTTGCTGTTTGTACCTTTGACTTTTCGTGGTTTTCCTTTTACCTGGTTTTTCCCTCAGGAAGTAGAAGGTCAGCACTTTCTACAAAACTACTTACATACCATTACTTATTTTAACACAGGAGATATAGATATAACCTAACTAGGCATATCCAACAACTGGAACGTCCACACAGGTTTCTCCTAAAAGAATAAAGGGCATAATTAAAATGTCCTATGCAGACTGCCCCAAGGCCCTATCCATGTATTCTGACTCCTACAGGATTTTGAGGGGACATCTACGTCTGGCATACAGAGCATTGTCAGACTCCACTCTGATGGACTTCCTACATATTCACAAAACAAACAGCACCAGAATTACCCATTCTAAAGACTTAAACCTTACCTGTGATATAAATAGGACCTGCTGGAGAGACAGGTATGTATCTCAGAGATTACCCCATCTATAGAACAGACTTCCCATCCATGTGAAGCAGAGTTCCTCCCTAAACCAATTCAAGTGCAACTTGGACAATTGGATGGGAAACCAGAAATTCATCCCTGGTTTGGCACCTAGGTCTCTAATGGACAGAGGTAACCTGTAAAGGGTTCATCTCCCAGGCCCATGCCTGTAAATGGTTCATCTCCCAAACCCCTGCTTGCACTTATCAAGTGTATCAGAACTTGTGAGAGATTTGGGATGCACGGCTAGGCTTAAAAAGACTTGTGGTCATTAGCCTACGAACCTATGAAGCTGAACTACAGAAAGCAGCTCGCTAACAACGAATATCCTTAATCCTCTACACTAAACTGACAGACAGATTGACGCCTGCTGACACAGGAGGTGTGACCCAGTTTGATATTTTTTTATTAGTTCCTCTACCATTTCATTACCTTTCTACATATGTATTAACCACTTCCTAACAATAAAATCCCACCTACTTAAAGCAACCCAAGTATTCTTATTTTTTTTTCAATAGAAATGTATTTACTTAGTTAATTAGCTAGCTAGTTAGTTAGTTTGAACTCGTTAACTAGAGTACAGCACTGATCGGACTGTATCTCAATCTGGGGAAAGCATGACAGATACAAGACATTACATGCAGAGTGAATGACAAAATGCAATATGTAATCATAAGCTTTCAATATTTTCTACAATTAAATAAACAAAAAATAAGTAAATATTATATGCAATGCAAATGTCAGAGTTGGCTTGAGACTACAAAGACAAACAGTGTATACATGCAGTATAGACAGATATCAGAGATGACATGCTGAAAGAATCTTAATGAAAAGCAGAGTCAGACAAAGAAAGGTAGGGAGAAGGGTAGGAAGACATTAAATTATATGACTAAAGAGATATTAGTCGCATTCTCCTGGAGTTTTGTAATGTGCTCTTATTTCTGATCAGAAAATTTGGTAAGAGGAATGATTTTTAGTAATAAAAGAGGAGAGATTCCCACATTTTGGGACTGAGGAGAGAGGAAGCATAGACTGTGCAGTGAAGCCTAGTCTGTGAGGGGGGTTTGGAGAACAGAACGAATGGTAAGGATTTCTGAGGTTGTAAGTTGCTGCATCTCTGAATGCTCTGAGGGAAGGTCTCATTCTTGATAAGTTTAAATAGTTGAGAGGTGAGTAGAAAGTCAGCACTTTCTACAAAACTACTTACATACCATTACTTCTTTTAACACATGAGATATAGATATCTAATAAGCCTTACAAAGAACAATATACTTCTAACTATAAGGTATACACTCCATTCAATGCCCATAGAAATAATATCCATTCTTAACTACTTCATTACACAAGAATGAACTTTCGCTCATCACAACACAATATAAAAACCTACCTCCTAAATTGGAAAGAAATCCTACAACGTCCTTCGGTACACTCTTCCAATCTCTAATAATCGTTTGCCTCCTCCTACTTCCCCCATTACCCAAAAATCTACCACCTGTCCTCCCAAATGAATCAGTCATACCCAAAACCATAAGAACAATACCATGTTTATCAAATAAAATCATAAATCCACCATACCATATAAATACATTTACTTATGACAAATAGATATCTCCTATACCCCTTAATCATTCCCAGACAAAAATATAACTCAAAATTTTTAAGTGATGACTTAAATTCCTGAGATTTACTGTTGGATTATCCTCTCTAATAAACATCCTCATAAACCACAGTTACTTTGAAATTAATCCTAGCCCCAGTACTCATCCAGCCTCACTGATATCCATAAACAACCTAATAAGCACACACAGTCCTCAGTGTAGCCACAATATAATTAATATAGTTCCTCAGCACACAAACATCTCATAAATGTAGGCACTACAGAGTCCTGGATTAAAGTACACATTCCTAACCTCTTCATCTGCTTAATATGTGAGGACTTCTTCGGCTATAGACCTCCTGTTACCAATTAGGTTTTTACAATTACTTTAAATTACAGACTGATGATGCTTACAATATGATAACTTGATGTAGTAGTCAGTAGCAACTCACATAACAAGTATTACATTATGTATCCATAATATAATTTTAGCACATACGTGGAATCTGTAAAATATATCAGTGTGTACACTACGGTGAAATATTTGCACAGCTTAGTTATATTGTCCTGTGTGGTTTAATGTAACATTAAACTCACAAGGAAATTTTTGCATGCTAGCAGTTTTAAAATTTTTATCTGCTGTCCTTTTTCTTTAAATGTTCTTTTGTAACACAAAACTATTCTGTAAATCCATGAAGCAGTTGCACTTTTCACAAAGAAATAGAGCCTTTGGGCCATGAATTTTCTCTAAAAGAATCAGTTGTGCCATATTACTGAGATTTTTGATTCTTGCTGCCTAATGCATTCAGCCAGTGTTGACTGTTCTGTCATAGGACTTTGTAGTTATTTTATTTTTTAATGTGAGTTACCCACCCATGAATCATATGACTAGTAAATCTCTCAAAATGAAGACCACCATAGACATAAAGCCAAGCTCTGTGAATAACACATCCGTTCCTCCTGTTCACTGAAAATGCAGTGATGTCAATGACTGGGTATGTGATTGTACACACACACACACACACACACACACACACACACACACACACACACACACACACACACACACACAACAAACAAACATATACACACCTTGAATATCTATCAGTGCACAGACTCGGATCATGTTTGGAGTGTGCTAGTCGGGCTTTCATGATTTCAGCCCAGGTCTTTATTTGCCATGTGGCAGCCAAATCCCACCCTTATACATCCACACTCATTGTTTACTATCATTCACTCCTTCCAAATAGCTATTCCTCCACCTTTTGTGCTCAAAACTGTCACAAGTAGCTTAAATAGAGATGCTCTCCTGGCATTTGGCAGACTTTTCAGTTCATGTTACACCACTTTAAAACAGTATAGTTTTAAACTGTTTTCTGTTGCACTGTAAAATGATTTTCTTCTGTTTTCTCTATCAAGTTCATGTGTTACAGAATATGACATAGAATTAAGCATACATGCAGAACCACTCCCCTGAAGTTGTGATTCATCCTGTTTGAAGAAAGTATGATTCTATAGCTCAGAACCTGAAAGGACGGTTTCTTGTTCAATGAATGTATACATTGCTGCCTGATCTTGTTCACTGTATGCATACACTGCTGCCTTTATCTTGTTCACTTTATGTATATAGTCAGGCCCACATCATGTTCACTGTATGTATAAATTGTAGCCGTGACCCTGTTTACTGCATTTATACATTCTTGCCCTGGTCCTGTTCACTGTATGTATGTATGCATTTTTGCCATTATCTTGTTCACTGTATGTATTCATTCTTGCCCTGATCTTGTTAACTATATGTATACATTTTTGCTGTGATCTTGTTCACTGATGCATGCATTGTCCTGATCTTGTCCACTGTATGCATGCATTGTTGTCCTGATCCTGTTCACTGTATGCTTACATTGCTGCGCTAATCCTGTTCACTGTATGTATGCATTGCTGCCCTGATCCTGTTCACTGTATGCATGCATTGCTGCCCTGATCCTGTTCACTGTATGTATACATCGCTGCCCTGATCCTGTTCACTGTATGTTTACATCGCTGCCCTGATCCTGTTCACTGTATGTTCATATTGCTGGCCTGATCCTGTTCACTGTATGTTCATATTGCTGGCCTGATCCTGTTCACTGTATGTTTACATTGCTGTCCTGATCCTGTTCACTGTATGTATACATTGCTGCCCTGATCCTGTTCACTGTATGTATGCATTACTACCCTGATCCTGTTCACTGTATGTTTACATTGCTGCCCTGATCCTGTTCACTGTATGTATACATTGCTGCCCTGATCCTGTTCACTGTATGTATGCATTGCTACCCTGATCCTGTTCACTGTATGTATGCATTGCTGCCCTGACCCTGTTCACTGTATGCATGCATTGTTGTCCTGATCTTGCTCACTGTATGTTTACATTGCTGCCCTGATCCTGTTCACTGTATGTATACATTGCTGCCCTGCTCCTGTTTACTGTATGTATACATTGCTGCCGTGATCCTGTTCACTGTATGTATACATTGCTGCCCTGATCCTGTTCACTGTATGCATGCATTGTTGTCCTGATCTTGCTCACTGTATGTTTACATTGCTGCCCTGATCCTGTTCACTGTATGTATACATTGCTGCCCTGCTCCTGTTTACTGTATGTATACATTGCTGCCGTGATCCTGTTCAATGAATGTATACATTGCTGCCCTGATCTTGTTCACTGTATGCATACATTGCTGCCCTTATCTTGTTCACTGTATGTATATAGTCAGGCCCACATCATGTTCACTGTATGTATAAATTGTAGCCGTGACCCTGTTTACTGCATTTATACATTCTTGCCCTGATCCTGTTCACTGCATGTATGTATGCATTTTTGCCATTATCTTGTTCACTGTATGTATTCATTCTTGCCCTGATCTTGTTAACTATATGTATACATTTTTGCTGTGATCTTGTTCACTGATGCATGCATTGTCCTGATCTTGTCCACTGTATGCATGCATTGTTGTCCTGATCCTGTTCACTGTATGCTTACATTGCTGCGCTAATCCTGTTCACTGTATGTATGCATCACTGCCCTGGTCCTGCTCACTGTATGTATGCATCGCTGCCCTGATCCTGTTCAGTGTATGTATACATCGCTGCCCTGATCCTGTTCACTGTATGTTTACATCACTGCCCTGATCCTGTTCACTGTATGTTTACATCGCTGCCCTGATCCTGTTCACTGTATGTTTACATCGCTGCCCTGATCCTGTTCACTGTATGTTTATATCACTGCCCTGATCCTGTTCACTGTATGTTCATATTGCTGGCCTGATCCTGTTCACTGTATGTTCATATTGCTGGCCTGATCCTGTTCACTGTATGTATACATTGCTGGCCTGATCTTGTTCACTGTATGTTTACATTGCTGCCCTGATCCTGTTCACTGTATGCATACATTGCTGCCCTGATCCTGTTCACTGTATGTATGCATTGCTGCCCTGATCCTGTTCACTGTATGTATGCATTGCTGCCCTGATCCTGTTCACTGTATGCATGCATTGTTGTCCTGATCTTGCTCACTGTATGTTTACATTGTTGTCCTGATCTTGCTCACTGTATGTTTACATTGCTGCCCTGATCCTGTTCACTGTATGTATACATTGCTGCCCTGCTCCTGTTTACTGTATGTATACATTGCTGCTGTGATCCTGTTCACTGTATGTATACATTGCAGCCCTGATCCTATTCACTGTATGCATACATTGCTGCCATGATCCTGTTCACTGTATGTATACATTGCTGTCCTGATCCCGTTCACTGTATGCATACATTGTTGCCCTGATCCTGTTCACTCTATGCATGCATTGCTGGCCTGATCCTGTTCACTGTATGCATACATTGCTGCCCTGATCCTGTTCACTGTATGCATACATTGCTGTCCTGATCCTGTTTTTTGTACGTATACATTATTGTCCTGATCCTGTTCACTATACGTATGCATTGCTGGCCTGATCCTGTTCACTGTATATATAAATTGCTGGCCTGATCTTGTTCACTGTATGCATGCATTGCTGCCCTGATCCTGTTCACTGCATGTTTACATTGCTGGCCTGATCCTGTTCACTGCATGTATACATTGCTGCCCTGATCCTGTTCACTGCATGTATACATTGCTGGCCTGATCCTGTTCACTGTATGTATGCATCGCTGCCCTGATCCTGTTCACTGTATGTATACATCGCTGCCCTGATCCTGTTCACTGTATGTATACATTACTGCCCTGATCCTGTTCACTGCATGTATACATTGCCGCCCTGATCCTGTTCACTGTATGTTTACATTGCTGCCCTGATTCTGTTCACTGTATGTATACATTGCTGCCCTGATCCTGCTCACTGCATGTATACATTGCCGCCCTGATCATGTTCACTGTATGTTTACATTGCTGCCCTGATCCTGTTCACTGCATGTATACATTGCCGCCCTGATCATGTTCACTGTACGTTTACATTGCTGCCCTGATCCTGTTCACTGTATGTATACATTGCTGCCCTGATCCTGTTCACTCTATGTATACATTGCTGTCCTGATCCTGGTCACTCTATGTATACATTTTTGACCTGAAGCCACAGTGAAGGGTACATAGAAAGGTCACTCAATACATTACTACACAGGCTGCATGTATCACCTATTATCAGTCTCATGTCACTCTGTCACTGACAAAAACGAAATATATGCACATTCCAGCCCGTGCTTTTTGTCATTTCTGTGATCATGTCCATCCACTGATGATAAAACCCACATCCCTACACTTATATGTTTCTGATCAGATCCACAGGATTAATACAAACAACCCCTTACCTTCACTCTAGTCATATTCTAATTTATACCTACAACAGCAAAACCATCCTTCTCACCTCCCCCCATTATTCCGAGTTTGCTGATTATGTTGGGGCTAACAGTGACAGCCTCTCCCCCAACACACACTTCTTCTGTTGTCTAAAGGTCTTCTGCATAAACTTTACAAAATTTCACACTATACAGAATCACTCACATATGCAAGCTGTAGGCTTACACAAAGCATCATTCATGAAACAGGTGTGATTTACATCTAAATTCTATATAGTTGAACTAGAAGGGGGCAAAATGTCATATAAAAGCTGCATAAGCTATCGCCACTATAGACGTGTGTGCAATAGAATAGGCACAGGAGGGAGGGGGCAGTTTTCATGTCTGCCACACTTTCCATTACATGGCAAACAGTCCCACCTCAAGTCTATCAGTAAAACACTTCATCACAATTCTTGAATGCATCTATGAAAAGTGCACAGGCCAGAGTACGCACAAAATATTGTGCGTAGGTACAGCTAGATGCATGTATATGGCCTCAGTCTAGAATTGTATCTTGTACCAACACATAACTAACTTGTGTACCCTCTACTAATCAGCTTTGTGCTTCTGATGTAGTGACATTCATGGCATTAAGACTCTGGGTGTGGACCATCTCTGAATTGTAATCCGTCATTTTAAACTTTTTCTCAGTGCATAAAGTACTTTGGCACTGAAGAACATGTTTGTGAGCCTCACGTATGAGCAGGAAACTCATTCAATTGGGGGAAGGAAAAAGAAATTGCTTAAACTGCTTTCCATCAGAACGTTGTTCTTTCACAGATCCAGCCTCCATGTTTTCTAAAATCAGTCATGTATATGTTGTGCAAGATATCGGTCATTAGAATTTCATTCCAGAAATGAAATATAACAAAAACACATTGACCAAAACAAGAAATGGCAACCTTTAAATGTTTACAGTTCAGTCCTAGAGTTTGGAGTTCATGTGATCTCACCTCAGCATCAGTTGTGACCTGGAGGTCAACATATTAAAACAAACAATGTGCGGATGTATAATACCTTCATGTGAACTGGAGGGGTCTCATAACTTGTATTTTTTTTATCGCATACTTTGCCAAAACCTATTTACAAAGTATTTTACTTGCCAAACAATATATCATCATCATCATCATCATCATCATCCACCCCCTTTTTCCAAGTGGGGTCAGGGTATTGTGTCAGCTGTCACCAGATGCCTCATAACAAGCACTAACGACCCCTAGTACTAGCCCGCTTATACTGTCCAGAAGGACAAGGCTCTCTAATCGTCCCCACCAGTTAAACAGCCCTATCCAAAGCCAAAAACACAGCCTCAATGGGACCGGATGGTATCCCAGGATGCGTCCTACAAGAACTCCAAAATGAACTAACCCCCCACCTAAACACACTATTCAAACTCAGCCTCTCTATAGGCTACGTACCCACAGAGTGGCGCACAGCAACAGTTATCCCACTCCACAAAGGTGGTGCCACAACGAACCCCAGGAACTATTGCCCTATAAGCCTGACTAGCCTGCTCTGCAAGGCTATGGAACGCATCATTATGGAACTCATTAACAGAGACATTGGGAACCTCCAAACTTTGGACCCCACCCAGTTTGGCTTTGTTAATGGCAGATCATGCCTCCTAAACCTGGTGGACTTCTTCGAGACAGTTACCAAGGCATTAGACGAGGGTAAGGAGGTCCACACAGCCTACCTAGACCTCACAAAGGCTTTCAACACCATTCCCCATTCTGGTATTATAGACAGGCTCACCAACCTGAACATTAACCCCTACATTATGAGGTGGGTTGCAAATTGGCTCATGGACAGAACCCACACGGTGAGAGTTGCAGACTCTAGGTCAGACTCTAAACCAGTTACAAGTGGCATCCCCAGGGCTTAGTCCTAGGACCCCTCCTGTTCAGTATATACTTCTCAGAGGTACAGGCAAGCACAGGAGGACTTTGGCTGACTAAGCTCACAGACGACTGCAAACTAGGGGCCATAATTGATTCTCCGGCTGATACAGACACCCTCCAGAAGGGTCTCACTGAGACAGATACCTGGTGTCAAAATTATGGCCTCAAGCTGAATGCCAAAAAGTGCATAGTCATCCCCTTTGGAAAAAAACAAAGTACCCACGAACTACCACATAGGTGGTAATCCCCTAAATACAGAAAAAGTAATAAGGGATCTGGGGACCCAAGTAGATAGCAATCTCTCCTTTGATAATCATATTGCCAAGGTGGTTAGAAAATCCTTCTATGTGGCCCACCTAATCTCAAAAGGGTTCGCATCCAGATCAAAGGAGGTTATTGTGCCTCTCTACTCATCACTTATTAGATCCATTATAGAATGCAATGCCCCATTTGGGATGTACCTTACAAGACACCTGCAACAGCTGGAAAGACCACAGAAGTACCTCACCAAGAGGATTACTGGTCTCAAACAGATGACCTATGCAGCCCGACTAAAGAAACTCCAGCTCTACGTGGTTGCATACTGCTTACTCAAAGGTGATCTATGCCTGACATACTAGGCCATGTCCAACCCAGAATTGATGGATATGCCCAACCTAAACAAAACCCAATCCCTGAGAGCCACATGCTCTAGGGATATAAACCTTACCACAACGTTAAATAGGACATGCTGGAGGGATAGATTCCTGACCCAGAGACTCCCCATGCTTTAAAACAAAATTCCAATATACATCAGGCAGAGCCCCTCACTAGCACTCTTCAAGAGAAACCTTGACGGGTGGATGGGAAACAGAAACTTTACCCTGGGGATCACTGCAGTGGCTCTGCTGGACAGAGGCGCAAGGAATTAATGGTGTAAAAGTATGCCGAGAATAAAAATAGATCGGTACAGTAACAAGTAACTACTAAGAAAAACAAAAAAGTACCGAAGCTAACACAGCTGAAGGTAAAACAATAAACTTTAATGGACACAAAAGTGAGTAAGCGCTTTCACGGTGTGCTCTCACCGCTTCATCAGACTCAAGGGAACTAATGGCTCTGCTGGTCAGAGTCACAGGGGACTAATCTAAGGGGGTGGCGAAAGCCAACACACTCTGGCTAGGCTTATAAATGCCCTTGGGCAGATAGCCTAGTACTTACCTATGAACCATCTCTCTGTATTCAATACCACTGTCCTGCCTTATTTGACAATCATGTATGACTGTCACAGATCTTCTCTCACACAATCCATCCACCTCTTTGCTAGATGCACTTGTTCCCTCTTGCCTTCTTCTTGTGTGTCCGAAATCTTAACCAGATTGTCTTCTGCATCATGAGGATACTGTGCACCACAGTAGATAGCCAAAATGGTTGATTTATACAACCCTTCCCCCTATAGGGCACAATGTAGAGCCAGTACTGTTGCCCACAGCTCCATACTTTTAATGAGTCTGAGATGGAAACACCAAACTTGCTTTTCAGAGGTGGGAAGAATCCCATAGAAACAGAGAGGACATGCAAATGCCAAACAGGCATTGGCCGGAGGTAAGGATTGAGCCTTGTACCTTGTGTTTGATAGATTTAGACCTTAACCATTATGAAACACAGTAGCACAACAATTATATGGCAAGTTTTCCCTTCTTAACAGTCATACTATCAAAATATTTCAGATACATTTAAAGTGACATGTTTACTTCTATAAAATAATCTCTGCATGCTATAATAGTATGCATGACATGGAGAGTAAATCAACCATAAAATTTAATTCTGAAAGAAAAAAAAATAGCTTAGCTTTACTTTCCTGAAATCAACTCCTTCAGTATAAAATTTTCTCAGTGCAAGTTATTTATGGCATGTTTAATATTCTTTTGCTAAGCTTTTCTTTATTAGGTGCAGTGATGCTGAAGCTAAAAACCTTATTCATTTCAATTGCCTCATTAGACATCTTTGTAATCTTAAATATGTCTGACAGCTTTATAAGTTATGTGAAAGAGAGGTAAAAGGATTCAATGACCTGCTGTTCTCTAAGACAAAACTCTATTCCTTTCATATACTTCATATGCAACTACATAGCTTCTGTTTACTTCTAGAACCATAAAAACAGTTTGTATACCAAATTATCTGTTTCCAGTGCAAACCAATACTGAAACCCTGTTGCTCTGTCTTCATTCATGCTCCAACAACATCAGCTTATCCTGAGATGTACTACAAAGAAAAATACAAATACTGACTTCTTTGAAAGCTGGGCAGCTGACATTCACATCTATGTAATACGGATCATCAGCTGGACTGCACAAAAAAAAAAAAAAAAAAAAAAAGAGTAGAAATATGACAATCTGTTTAGAAGAGCAGGACTTCTTCGGGTTCGAAGTTCTGAGTTGCTCTACCACTGAATTTTACACTTTTTATGAATACTGGAGAAAAGTGTGAAATAGGGATTAGAACATTTTTGGTTAATTGTACTACTTTGTAACCAGATGTAGCTTTTGATATTTTTTACGGAGCAGAAACATCTGAAAAAGTGTGCAATAATGAGCCATTATGTACATAAGGGAGCACTACAGAATCCTGAAAGCCCAAAATCCTGAAGACCAAAATCTCGAAAGTTCAAAATCCTGAAAACACACAGGATACCAACACTTACTATATTCCAGCACAAGTACATACAGAAACATATTACCCTTCAACTATACGCAAGGGGGCAAGCCCCCCTGCACCCCCACACCCTCTGCTACTTAAAAAATATCAACTCTGAGGTTGCACTTCACTACACTAAGTGCAATCTTGGAGTTGATATATTTAAGCAGGGGGTGTGGGGTGCAGCCCCCCTGCATGGGGGTGCAGGGGGCTTGCCCCCCGTTTATACTTGGAGAAGAGTAATACAGTTTGTGTTTTATACTTGTGCTGGAATATAGTAACTTTTGGTATCCTGTGTGTTTCCAGTATTTTGAGTTTTCAGTATTTTAAACTTTCAAGATTTTGGTCTTCAGGATTTTGGGCTTTCAGGATTCTGTAGCGCTCCCGTATATAAACGTGTGTGTGTGTGTGTGTGTGTGTGTGTGTGTGTGTGTGTGTGTGGTATAGTATATTCATATGCTGCTGTGCTATGCACATGTGGCACACTATTAACTTCTTTCATATCTCTCACCCACTCAGCACAAGAAATCTGGACATTGCCAAAAATAATGGGGAGACAAAGGCACAAAATCAGGAACAAATTTTAACTACTGCTCTTATGAACTCAGAAAATTGCTAGAATAACATGTTTTGTATTAGCATACATTTTTCTGAAGGATATGAAGTCTGAAACTCAAATGTTTCTCATTACTTAATGACTTCAGTCCTCAATTATTTGCCATGAAACCACATATGTTATGAGGAGCAGATCAAAGACATTAGACAAAAATCTGTACATTCTGCAAAAATCCGGACAGTGAGAGACATGCTTCCTTCTAAGAATGTCAGTTACTACAGAGGTTTAAAGCTTTTAGTTATTAATGAGCTGCTTCCTGTAATCCAGGGTTCAAATCCCTACACCTCCATGAAACTCTCTGATTTTGGCTTATAATTTTGCTTTGATCCTCCTATAATTAGTGATGCTTCGAAAAATGTTGGTGGTTTATAATCAACAAATAATTTTATTAATTACACTTAAAAACTTCTTATACTTCAGAAAATGTATTAATTCATCTACTTTTACATTGTCAATTTTCTAAATAAATGGAATTAGTACTTAAAAACTGCCTCCTATTTTGGTCCTACATCCTTGAAATGTTCAACTTTGACTCTGATTTGTATGCTGAGTTTGGAAGATATGCACCTCCTTTTGCCAAGTATGTGATTGAACAAGTCACTTAACCAAACAGTGCTCCTGGGTTGCCTCTGAAAAGGGGCGCTTCTGTCCAGTTGTTTTACTGGTTAATAAATATATAACTAAAAATGCTATTCTTTGCAAATGCAGGTGTTTCAGCTGCATATGAAAAATGCAGCCTAACAGAAACTTTCTGTAGTGTGTGGACAATAGTGTTGATACGTCCATCTTCATTCTGTGCTGTTTCCCAGTAGCACTCATACTACCCAGGTATCCTCTGTAGGACATTATAACATAGGCCCACTTACTGAAACTTAAAAATGTAGGATTCAGTGTCTTTGATTTATATTTTTATGTTATATGGAAACTGCAGTGTTGGAAAAGGCTCACAATGGAGATTAAAAAAACAGAACTTATTTTCAACTTGTCCCCAAGTTTTTCTTCATATGTATAGACACACAAGTGTATTTATGCACAGATTCCTTTAAACTTTGTAGTTATCTGTATGCTAATGTTTACATTTAAAATAATTCTATCTGTACAATTTATAAATATGCACTGAATGTATTGTACTTGTAATAAAGCTAAATTTTAAAAATGTTTATGCCTTGTCCCAGGCCCACATTGACTAAAAACATACCTTTAGAATAGTTCCCTTACCTAGTCAATAACAAACAAAGGTTTTAAGTTAAAAAGACACAATAATAATACATCACTACCAGAATGCTTTGAGAGGAAATACAGCCAACAGAAATGATGGGACCCATAACCACATTCATGTTCTTAGACATGATTAATCTTAAGAAAAGGCATGTCTATTGTAGTTGATGGTATCGCTGCATGTAGCTGAGCCCAGGAGCTTCTTCTTAATTAAACCAAATACAGGGCTAAATATCTGGGATGCCACACAAGATATTAAAATCTGCAAAGATGCACTAGACATACAAAAGAATATCATACACTAGTGATACAAACCCCCAAGCATCGACATAAACTCGCATGGGCTATCCCGATCAGATATACTGGAGGGGCAGTTTAGATAAGTTCATGCACTCAGTGTGCTATGGGATTGTCCTGCGTCGTAGGAGGCCTGTGCTTCACTAATGGGAGGGTGTCCTGACTAAAACTATCCCCAAGTTTCTGTATCTCTTATTGTTCTGTGTTAAATGCTGTGACATGATCCTTGAGAAAGGGGGTACTGAAATTTGTGTCAGAATATCCTCATGTGCAACACAGATATTGCTGCATAACAGTTACAGGCAACAATTTTAAATGCACATCTCCCAAGAGAACTGTTTAGGACTTTATATAGAATATTCTGGGCCTTTAAAATTCAGGCTTACAAGCTTATAACCAGTGTGGTCTCCTTAAAATACTGCTACATGGCATCTAACTCTTTGGGTAGCATTGTTATTTTTAGGATGAAAACAATTGTTAAGATCTCTATGAATGGTAGATTTTCTTTGGCTGTTAGTCCACACAGGTTCCGTATTCTTTGCTACTGCTTATTAAGATGTACTTTGGATCATATGCCAAAAAAAAAAAAAAAAAAAGTAGAATTTCTAGAAATACCATTTCATTTAGGATAATAGGGTGCATTATGTTTTTTCGCTACAAAGTTTAGCATGTTGGGTATGCTGAAAAAAATTGTCAATTTCCATTGACAAAGGTAAACTTTATCATTTTTAAATGGGTCATTCATGTTTAAAGCGCTTATTTCCAGCCAGGTATGCTGCATGTCCATTTACAAATATTTGCATATGCTCTTGTGCCTCATTAAATCATGAATGATATGTAGTGTATGGAGTGTGCATGACTGTAAATCCTCACGTTTGTGCAATTGTTCATAAATAATAACTGACAGATACTGACAATTTGAGCTTTCTCTTAATTGTTTCCTAATTGCATTATTGTATCACATATTGAGTAACTGTAAAATATCCTAAAACATTCTGAAACAATTGTGAGTGTTTTACACTGCATTGTTTAATCCCAGGTTAACAAAGTAGTCAGCAGGGAGCTGTAAATAAAGGTTTTCAGCAAAAGAAAATATGAAGTGAATAACTCAGAGTTCAGAATAAAAGAATCAATCAGTTGTTGATACAGAAATTTTTATTCTTCTCACAGCCAGGGGCTGTATTTTACAACATAAATCTCTTCTGGGGAAACTGTCTACTTCTTGTTCAAAGGGAGGTGGTTCTGTGCCATGTGTTTAGAAGCTAAGAGCTGATAAAAAAACTCAAACATAAGCAGTTTACTGAGACAACGATAACAGAGTGCATAGAGGAAGGATCTTTAGAGAAGAACCTGTTTGAGACCTTGTGCCACACAATAAACTTTGTCTTAATGAAAAAATATAAAAGAAAGGTGAGAATTTATAAATGATTAAATGATTGACCCTTGCTTTTTATAGACAAAAGAACATAAGGGTGCCACCTTGTGGTACTAAGCAGCAAAGCTGATTGCAGAACGTGAGACTACCATCTCTTGTACAGCGCTGTACACTGTAATATAACAATTATTAGATTTTTATCTTCTGTTCATGCAGTAATTGCTATGTGCAATGAGATGTCTGCAATATATGAACTCAGGACAACAACAAGCTTTGCTTGTCCTCTAGATTTCATTATGAGTAATGACATCTTTTGTATAAATCCATGCCATCCGTGCATTACATTTAATCCCTGAAAGTGCACCTAACAAAGTATGCCTTTCTTCTACAAACCATGACTTCATGTACTGAAAAAGATTATACGTATGTCCATATTTCTGTAGTATTATTTAGCTGTCTTGGGGAAGAATTATATAGAACAGCAAAATACCTTTTATTTCAATAGAAACGGTTATTTTAAAATGTCTTCAAAAGTATTAAAGAAATCAATGCTGTTTTTAAATTTCTTCAAAATATTAAAGAAATCAATGTGCTGCACCAAAAATCATTCCATGAAGCATTCGATAAAATGACCAACTAAAATTCTGTAATGGTCTATCTTAATCTTGAAAACAAAGTGAAATTAAATCCTTTTTATTGGTTATTGGAATGCAATACTTTATAAAACCTTACATTTGCAAAATATATATATTCCACTGTGTGAATAAAGACAGAGGGTTACTTCTTAAAATGATATATTGCAATTAGGCAAACCCATGGACTGAGTTACCAAGGATCATACATTTATATGCTGGAAAATAACACGCAATGTTCCAGCTGGGCTAACTAATTAAGAGTGCCAGGTAGAAGCCAAAAAGGAAACAGCAAAAAGAAAGTAGTACCGACAGCAAGGCAGCAGAAGGGCGAAGAAAGCCAGAGGTTCACGAGAACTTAAAAAAAAACTCTTTTCAAAGCTAAAGGACTGTGATTGGGCACATGGTAGCCTAGCAAGAGAGTCAAAGAATCTGCAAGAGCTGGAATCTAGAAGCTTTGTAGGTGGTATCTTAATTATCTGGGACCAGAGCCCCTAGAGGCTGGTACAGTCCTAGGGTAAGGATGGAGACAAAGACAGCCAATAAGGCGTTCTCTTTAGAGGAAGGTGACTTATTATCAGCTAGTGCCTTCCAGCCAATCAAGAGTTCCCTTTGCAAATGAGATAACAGTCACGAATGTGATACCTCATTGACTGCTGTCAGACATTAATAAATTAGTTTTGTAGTATTGTTAATTTTTTATGTTTTATGGTGCTTGGCTAACAAGCACTTAAATAAATCTAAGTTTCAATTTTGAACAAACCAATATAAATACATAACCTCAATCAGAAGTAATAGTCAACATTAAAACAGCTATAAGTAGCAAGAACTTAAAAAAATCATTTCTGGTGCACACTAGAGAGCAGAACATCACAGAGTTAATTAATCACGGATAGGTGGTACACAGAGAAGTGAGAGACCAAAGAGAAAACTCCTTGACAAATACAAGATCTGCTTTTATCAGCATTTTTCAGCATCAATGGGGTGGTTTACAAACAGGATATGGATAGTTTATGTTAGAAGAAAGGAGAGGGAATAGGTGGATGAGGTATCCCACGAGTGGGCTGGCAGTGTGGCTCACTAACATATGGGTAGACCCAGGCTATATGCCACAGAAAATAATAGGATGAATGGAATAGGAAATCCAGACGCTCAGGAAGCTGGCATGGAAAGTTGAGAATAGGAGATTTAGGCATCAGGAATGGAGAAAGGGTAGACATTTAGTTACAGTGTCAATCAGACGTGAAACATCAGCAGTGGCAGCCAATTTGGAGTTTAGTAGTAAGGTGAGACCTGTAAGAGCCCAGGGTATAAATAGTGGAGGAACAGGATGGGCACAGAAACTGTGATAGGAAGTAAAGAGCTCACAATAGATGTGGTAGAGAATCAATGAAAAATTAGACTATTAGTGAGAGACACATTGGAAGTTTGTGAGGCATGAGATGATGCTAGGGGAAGAAGGAAAAAGTTAATACAGAGGAGATGGAAAGACTCATAGAAATGAGGGACTCATCCAGGATCTGGCAAAGTCAGGAGCCTTCACATAATGTGGACAAAGCTACAAAGGGAGAATATGAATGGTCAGGATGCCAGGATGAATCAAGAGAAGGGAGATTCTGGACCAAAGAGTCAAGAAGGAATGCAGGAAGTAATGTGAAAAAGACATCCAACACAGGAAACTAAGACGATGACTGGAATGTTAACAATGGGAGTATAGACAAGGCAATAATAATCTGTGATTCTATCGCCAAGGTGTGGAAAACGGGGCAGGGCTGACCATAGTGAAGACAATTCCAAAACTGACCTTAGACATGACAGCAGAGGTGGTGGGAAGGGATCAATGACCTTGAGGCATGGACAGTGGAGAAAGTACCCTGGAGGGTATAGCAGGTAGCCTAGCACCATCATGATCTCAGGTGTGTAGCAGGTTTGCCTGGGGTCTCATCTGTGCCTGTAGTCAGAATCTCAGAAAAGTTAAGAAACAGGGATTACAATGTATAACTGTAGCATGGGGCATGGCAAAATGAATGTGATTACTTTATAATTATTTGGGTAACTGAGGGGAATAAAGGTTAGGGATATGTTCATACACTACTGGCTGATTTCAAGTAACACATTTTCTCAGTCACTCCCTTTCAGTAAGTCCCAGCTTGGTACATTGTCAGGGACATATTCTAGCCCTCAGAAGGACTGACCATTATGGTACTTATCAGACAGGAGTATGAGCTGTGTTGGGTGGAAGTACACCAGGCAGGCAAGAATCATCATGAATAATTTTACCACAAGAATGTGGTATGCAATGTGTACTATGTAAACATGTCCATAAGGCCTTACATACCCATTCAGTGCCATCTCTGTCAGACACACGCTCCAGCTCTGTGTCACTGTCAGCCTCTGCTGAGTGGCATGTGGTTAAATCCAGTTCATTAATTTCTCCATTCCCAAGCAGGCAACAGGCTACTTCATCTCCTATGTCTCCTTCAACAAACATGCAAGCAGTTCAAGACTTGATTCAAGAAAAGACCGTCTGTGGTATAAGAGAAATTCTTTATTCTTCACTGACATACCATGGTATGTATAACCCAGGAAACAGCCATGATTAACATACACCTGGCACATGACCAATATTTAGTTATTCCTTGTTGACCGGGTCAATCACACTAGGCTGGTGACCTCTTTTCAAGGGAAACCCAAGGTGGCATTTTATACTATTAAGGAAAATTTGGCCACAACATCAGGGAATTTTTCGCCACTCTTTTAAGTAAGTGCCATGGTATCTTTAACATCCAAGTGCGCTACCACAAAGTCAACCAGATGGGGCTTCAGTTTAACATTCCATATGAAGGAAGACACATTCAGGAATGCAGCAACCCCTATTGCTCTGTTGCACTGTCAGCAAACCATCTACCTGATGTGAAAATACAATCCACAACCTTCTGCACCAAAGGCAAGGTGCACTACTTACACTGCCAAATAAATATAAGTATAATTACAAATATAAATATGTATAATATGCCCATATGATGTGCAGAAGCAATCAAGATAAGACCTATAATTCATTGATTATGTGTACAGTGTAAAGTACAGTTTTGTACCTACCATAAATGTAGATGTTCGAAGATCCACATTGCTGCAGTCCTAACACTTGGGTAGTCCGCTGTCCCAGTCGGCCCGAATACCAAAGTATAAGGCTGACGTCGGTCAAGGCGCATTAGTCTGACGTCAGGACGTCAGGGTACAAATGCGCATGACCGACGTCATATCCTCAGTCTTTTCTTGCCCCAGATGTCAGAAGACCCTAAAAAGATAAGGCCAAAACCAAAAAACACCAAACACTCCTGTACCAAATATATGTACAATATATACAAATTTACAAAAGTACAACCCCACCCACACAACCACCCCTAAACACAGAGGGGAAGGAGGGAGGGTAAATTGGACTGCAGCAATGTGGATCTTCGAACATCTACATTTATGGTAGGTACAAAACTGTACTATGTTCTTCATCTCACATTGCTGCAGTCCTAACACTTGGGTAGAATCCCAAAGCAGAGGTAAGGGAGGCTGGCAAATCATAAAGAAGCAGGAGCTGTCAACATGCCCTGCAAAATAGCCGTGGCAAAACCAGCCCTAGATTTAGAGTAGAGAGGAAGGTGGTAATGCTTAGAGAAAGTATGCACTGAACTCCAAGTAGCTGCCTCCAAAATATCCTTAGTTGCCACCCCTTAGAAATGCTGTTGAAGTGGCAGTAGCCCTAGTGGAATGAGGCCTAATCCCAGCTGGAATCTCCTTGCCATGATGGGAATAACAAAATGCAATGCAAAACCCAATCCACTTAGAAATAGTTTGTTTTGACACAGGCTTGCCCTGAGAACTCATAGCAAAAGAAACAAACAACTGCTGAGACTGCCTAAAATCCTTAGTCCTGCTTAAATAATAACGCAACTGCCTGTGTACATCTAAAGTGTGCAAAATCTTTTCCCCTTATTTTGGGGATCTGCATAAAAAGTAGGCAAATGAATAGTTTGGTTTAAAGCCACACTAGAGACCACCTTAGGCATAAAGGAAGGATTAGTACGTAATGATACCCTATCCTTATGGAAAATCAAAAGGCTCAACCGCCATAAGGGCCTGCAATTCAGAAACCCTTCTTGCAGAAGTAATGGCCAACAAAAAGCAGTCTTCCATGACAAGTATTTCAATTCAGCAGTAGCGCAGGCTCAAAAGGTTGTAGAGTAAGTTTCTCCAACACAAAATTGAGGTCCCAAGCAGGAGTAGGAGCTCTACGTGGGGTCTTATATTCTTTGCCCCTCTAAGAAATTGCTTGAACAAAGGATGAGAAAACAATGGTGGGTCACAATCATAGTGAGCTGAAATTGCTGCAGCATGAATCTTAATGGAAGAGAAAGACAAACCTTTGTCCAATAACTCAGTAAGATATTGAAGAGCCACACTCAAATTAGGCTCAGAAACCTCCAAATCCTTTGCTGCACTCCAAAATAAAAATCTCTTCCATTTTTCTGCGTACACTTTCCTTGTACTAGGTCTTCTGGCTTCCATAATCACATTCAAAACCTGTTGAGGAAGTTGAGACCTGCTGTGGTTCAAAACAGAATATGCCAGGCTGTTAGATGAAGAGAGTGAAGCTTGACATTGAGTAGATGACCGTCCCTCTGAGACAATAGGTGTGGAATCAAAGGTAAAGGCCATGGAGGCTTCCTTACCAGACTCCTCAGTAATGGGTACCAGTGTTGCCGAGGCCAATCTGGAGCTATTAAAATCATCCTTGGCTTGTCTTGTCGGACCTTAAGGAGTACCTTTGGGAGGAGAGGCAGAGGTGGAAAGGCATACACATGAAGATTTTTCCAACTGAAAGAAAGAGCATCCACTTTCCAAGCTGTGTGATGAAACCTTTTCGTGCAAAACTTTGGCAGCTGGTGGTTTAGTGGAGAAGCGAACAGATCTATGTCTGGAGTTCCCCATGACACTGTCAATTTCCGAAATACATGAAGATCCAGTTTCCACTAGTGGGGATCCATGATTTGCCTGCTTAACACATCTGCTAAGGAGTTCTGCGCTCCCGGCAGAAACCTTGCCTGAAGATTTAGTTGCAAGCTGAGCGCAGTCTCCCACAAAATCATTGCTTGCCTGCATAGAGGATAAGAATGTGTTCCCCCTTGTTTGTTGATGTACCACATGACAGTTGTGTTGTCTGTTAGAATCAACACCTGCCCTGGAAGAAGCAACTCCTTGAAAGCCATTAATGCAAACTGGACTGCTAACATCTCCTTCATGTTGATATGTAGATGCTGTAGTCTGGCAGGCCACTTGTCTTGTATCCACTTTCCATTCAGATGAGCTCCCCAAGCTATGTCTGAGGCATCTGTCGTTAGAATCTGACTCGCCTCTGGCCGGGTCACAGAGAGTCCCTTGTTTAGGTGACATTCCTGAGCCCACCACAAAAATTCCTTTTGAATGCAAGGTATTATTTGAATGACAGTGTCCAAATCCTGGCAGTGCTGTGTCCATACATTTTTGAGATACCATTGCAGCTTCCTCATATGCAGTTTGGCATTGGGAAGCACCAGAATACAAGATGCCATGAACCCTAAGGCTTGAAGGACTGTCCTTGCAGTCAGCCCGGACTGAAGAGATAGTTGATGGAAGTAAAGGGAAAGATTCTTTTGTTTGTCCGGGGTTAAACAGGCCATCTGGGTTGCTGTATTCAGTCTCACACCCAGAAAGCACATGTCTTGAGAGGGTACTAGACTGGACTTTATTTCGTTCACAGAATACCACAGGCATCTTAGCACTGCTATCACATATTCCAAATGCTGAAAAAGGTCTTCCTTTTCTTGAGCCAGAATCAGGCAGTCGTCCAAGTAAGGATAGATTTGTATTCCTTTTAGCCTGAAGTAAGCTATCACTGGAGCCAGAACTTTGTGAATACTCTGGGCGCAGTAGATAAGCCAAAGGGCAATGCAGAGAACTGATAATGGGAATTCCCAGCTCGAAACGCAGATACTTCCTGCAACTTAGTCTGATAGGCACATGAAGGTAAGCCTCCTTGAGATCTAAAGTTACCATCCAGTGATCTTTTCCCAGCAGAGGTAAAAGCTGTTGTAACGTCAACATTTTGAACTTGGGAATGTCCAGATAAGTGTTGAGGATAGATAAATCCAAAATTGGTCTCCACGTGTTCCCCTTGCTTGGTACTAGGAACAGGCGAGAATAAAATCCTAGGCCCCTTTCTGGCACAGGAACCGGCTGAATGGCCCCTATTTGGAGTAACAGAGAAATTTGCTTGTGAGCCTCTTTTCTTTGTAGAGGAGGAATGTGTGGCATGCCTTTGAAAGGAGGCAAGGTATGGAAATAAAACCTGTAACCGTGGTGAATGATATCCAATACCCATCTGTCTTGGGTAATTAAACTCCAATTTTCTTTGAAAAGTGCCAGCCTTCCTCCCAAAGGTGCTGCCAGACGAGAAGGCTCTGGCAGCTGAAAAGGCAGGTCATTGGGTCTGTTTACGAAAGGACTGACCCCTGCCCTCACCAGAAGACTGAGCAGGTGAACTCCCTGTTCTAGGCCTAAAAGAACCTTGAGCTCTGCCCCTACCACGTCTAGACCTACCCCTAGACTGGGAATCATAAGAAGGATATGTCCACCCCTTAGTAGGCCAATTTCTACTAAACTTGGAGGCTGAACCTGCAAAACATCTTTAACAGTCTGCATAGACTTAGCCTTGTCCTCCATTTTCTTTAAAACTGCTTCCACAGGCGAACCAAGCAACACATCAGATTGTAACGGAGCATCTAAAATCCTTGTCTTAACATGCTCAGCTAAATTCTGATCCCTCAGCCAGGCGTGCCTGCGAAGAACAGAACCAGTGGCAGCCACCCTCGAAGAGGCCTGTACAGCATCAAAACCACATTGCAAAGAATGCTTACCCACCTGTTCAGAAACATGAACTAAATCCTGCAACTCTTTACACTCAATACCTTCCGCCAGAGCATCCACCTTAGACTTCAATTGTGAAAGGAGATAATTTTGGTATTTTAACATGTGGAACTGGCAATTCAAAGCCCTCATGGCTAAAGTGGAAGAAGTATACACCTTCTTTCCCCATCTATCCAAAGCCCTTGCCTCTTTATCAGGAGGAACAGGATTTTTAACAACAGAAGCCTTAACACCTTTAGGCCCCTGAGAAACAGTTTCTGGGTCTGCCCTAGGACTCTTAAAAGATACTTATGAGCTTCAGGCACCCTATAATACCTATCCGGTTTAACTGGGGCAGGAGGCAAAGAATCAGGGTTCAGGGAAGCCTCTGCAAAAACATCTTCCACCACATCCAGAACAGGAGGTATAGCTAAAGGCCTATGCTGGGGTAGAAACAAAAATTCCCTAAGCCTTTTCCTGGAATCAGAGAAATCTTGACCTTCCCATTTAAAATGCTCCCTCATGGAATGAAGAGTCTCTGAAAAAGAAAAATCCTCAGGAGGAGAAGCCGAAGGAGTAGAATCATCTACATCAGAATCAGAATAAGGGGGATACTCCTGTAAGTCTTCAGCCGAAGACTCAGAAGCCTCCGAACACTGCTCAAAACTCTCAAGCTAAGGTTCCACCCTAGGCCTCTTATCAGGAGGGGGCGTAGAACCTCTAATCATAGTAATCAAATCTTCTGCCATTTTAAGCATATGTTTCTTAGGCAGAGACCCTGAAGAACTAGGAGAGACACCCACTGAAGTTAAACCTGGCCTGCCTCTCGAAGAAGCCTTGGAAACAGAAGGGGAGGGCCTAACCACCTTAGGAAGGGAGGGGAGAACAGCTACCTGAGAAGCCCCTTCAGCCTGGCCTACCTCCTGAGAGGACACATCTTGTAACAGTAAAGTCTCTCCCTGAGACTCCAAAGAAACTTCTGGCAGAACCTCCGGCTCCACCGAGCCCTCTAAAGAACCAACGTCCGGGACAGACGGTTCTTCCAACCTAGGCTTTGCTGCTTTGTCCTTGCGCTTTTTAGACGAAGCGGGCGTCGGAGCATCCGACGGCATTTTATAATTACAACGCTTCCCAAAAACTAACCTGGCACAGTCTAATCTTCTCTTTATAGTGCATTTGTTAAATCTAGCACAAGAGTGACATCCAACAACGTCGTGCTCCGGCCCTAAGCAAGGTATACACAAGGTATGGTAATCCCTATGAGGTATCTGTTTCCCACAAGAAATACAGTTATTCACTTTTTCTGACATCCGGTTAAATACTGAGGCAAGAAAAAAACAAAATATTCCCCAACGGGGTACTTAGCCAACTTTGATTCGGTCTGAAACTCCGACTTCAGAAAATTTCAGAACGCCAACCTGCACTCGCAATACTGCTTCTGCATCGGACCATGCGGCAAAAAAGACTAAGGATATGACGTCGGTCATGCGCATTTGTACCCTGACGTCCTGACGTCAGACTAATGCGCCTTGACCGATGTCAGCCTTATACTTTGGTATTCGGGCCGACTGGGACAGCGGACTACCCAAGTGTTAGGACTGCAGCAATGTGAGATGAAGAACATCATGAGTAACATGCGGAAAATATGGGCAAATTCATGACAGAGAAGGCTAGGCTGACAGTAGAAAGAAATACACAAGGCTGATTCCCCTCTTATCTCTTATGTTTCAGAACACCTTACAAAGCTGGTGCAGATTTAATGTATGTATATCATTAGTAATGGCAAGAAAACATTTGCTTGCATAGAAAAAGTACAGGAGTCAGTTTGGACACTGTCAGAGGCTAGTTTCAAATACAGATCCAATATGTTCATGAAACATTTCACTTTATACTGCACCTTCTATGGATCATGTTACACATTCTTCACATGTAATGTGTTAATGTACTTTTTTTGGTAGTCAGCAAAAGAGAGACAGTGAATGCAGTGAAGCAAACTGTTAAATACAGTCTAAGGAGCATAGTGGAAATGCGAATGTGTTTTCAACATGAATTCAGTGCACAACGGGTAATACAACAGAATGTCAGAGGTTAACTTGAGCATCAGGCAAAGCTGGAATAGAGGATCAGGTCATTGCTAAAGCAGTCCAGGCTGTTCACTTAGCGGCCTGTGGCATTTATAATAAAGAAATCTATAACGTAAAGGTCAAATATATGCTACTTAGCTCAAGTGAAATTGTTATAAAGTTATCCTAATTATGAATGTAAAGCTTGGCTATACATGAAACATGGGGGAAAAAGGATCCCTGACAAATGGAAGCAGCACATATCCAGGTGTTATGCACAAATTATTGGATTTCCTAGCAGCAAATTTTACTAGGGTGCTATCCTAGATTATTAATCCCATGTATGAAAACAAGTGACAGAGTCCGGGTAATTAAAACAAAGTTCAGTATCTTTGTTTTTGGCATCCTGATGAAGTGAACTTCCAGCTGTCGGCCACATTAGGAGCAAGCTGTAAGAGGAGTGCTATGTATCTGTTGTTAAACAGAATTATTTGACAGGAGAGCTTAGACTAATAGCATACTAATGAAATAGGCTTTAGGGCAGGTGTGTCAGTACATCTTCTGTAATATACAGCTGACCCACGACAAGCACCCATTCAAAATCTGATGCAACAAAAACACTTAGGTATAACCTTGGATCAACACCTGACTTTCACAACACACACACAGAACAAATCAATTAACAAACCCTAACCTCAGATTAACTCCAACCTACAAATCCACAAATGTTTAAAAGCCGTACCACTGCAAATGACAATGTCAAGATTGGAATACTGCTCACCAATTTTTGTCCTCAGTTCTGCAAAAGCACACAGAAATCTGACAAGCACGAGCAGACAAACTTTCAGATTTATTTGACTACAAGGCCATGGAATACAAAGGTAAATGGCTAGTTAGTAGTACCATTGCCATTACCGCCAAATTCCTTACCTTTCATGTTATTGCAGTACTCACACTGCCCCCCCCCCCCCCCTTTGGCTGCAAAATATGCATTTAAGAAAAACACTTAACCAATTCACTTGCAGGCAGATAACATCACATCATACCTCTCAACCTCTTGGAGCAAGAAATCTGGACAAAGCCATGAAAAAAGTGGTACAAATAGGGACAATTTTTAAATATTGCTCTTGCAAACTTAGAAAGTTGACAGAATAACAGGTTTTGCATTAGCATGCATTTTCGGAAGGGTATGAAGTCTAAACTCAAATGTCTGTCATTTTCTAACTTCAGTATTCAATGATTTGCCACTAATTTGCCAGAAAGCCACAATTTTATGAAAAACTGAACAAATAAGGCAAAAATCTGGGCATTCTGCAAAAATCTGTACAGTTCCATCACATTGATGAGACCATCATCCACGAAAGCTGCAGGTAAGAAGGCATTCTCAAAAATAGCAGCGTCAGCTTCAAACTCTTACTTAAAGATATCAGAAAAAGTGAGGATTTCACCACGTTCAAAAAGAGTATACTGAAATCCTTATCCATTGACTGATTTTACTTTAACATGGGGTAATAGGAGAATGCACATCTGCATATATAGTTTTTGTAGACTCTACAGGCAACTTTCCTTTACAGTCTTGTTGCACAGGTTGTATACATTGTAATACATAACAACTGCAAATAAAAAAATGTAAATTTATTGGCATAGACGGAAAAACAATGTCAAAACACTTTGGTATATCTCATTAACATATCATTATTTTACTTATTAATTCATATACAAGACCCAGTTAGAGACCAATTGCCATAATTGGTAAGGTCTTTGCCTCCTGTGCATAAGATACAAGGTTCAATCCTGACCTCCAGCCAGTGCTTGTTTGGAGTTTGTATGTTCTCCTTGTGTCTCTGTGGGGTACCTCACAAAAATATGCTGAGTGTTTCCATCTCAGACTCATCAATGAATGGTGTGGGCATCTACTGTGGTGCATACTATCCCCAAGATAGGAGAATGGGCCACTGAATGCATGCTGTAGGAGGGCTAGCCATTTGACGGTATAAAATATGGCTTTACATGATATGGTCATGTTGAGTAGTGTTGTCAAATATTTACTGGTGATAAGTGGGTTGAAGATCTGACTTATGCCAGTGCTAATGGTGTGAGGGGTATATGTGCCTATATTAGTGTGTGCCCACCATAAAGCTCAGCAGCCCTGGGTCAATAAACTACCAGTGCCCAGTTGCCTAACCTGGTATACCTCTGTTGAATGAAGAACCAATCAACCTGCCAAACATGAAGAAGTGCTATACTTATGGCAGGAAGGAACTTGGAAGTGGCTGACTTGATGATACAGAGGAGGCCATCCTATGTATCCAAGATGGAAGGCACGGTACAGCAAAGCCACTTGGAGAAGGACAGACTAGAAAGGGTGTGGGAATTGTCTTGAGAGATCGAGGCTTCGGCAGTGAAGGATGTCATCAGAATTAGTGACAGACTCATGGGGATCAGACTCCAGCCTAATGAGAGGGCAGTATTCATAATCTGTGCCCCCACAGCAGGGTTGTGATAGTGAAGTGAAGAGAAGAGTACATTCAGACAGCAGTTACAGGATGAATGCACAAATCAGGACAGACAGGATGTGAGGACTGCCTGAGTCCACATGGGTGAGGCGACCGAAATAAAGACGAAAAAGCCATTCTAGACTTCTATCTGGCAAATGGCTTGATGGCTCAGAAAGAGACACAGTCACAAGATGGCTTGATGGCTCAGAAAGAGACAGAGGCACAAGATTCATAGGTTCATAGATTAGTACTAGGCTAACTGTCCCTTGTGGACCACTTTAAGCCTAGCCAGTTACCCCATGTGAGAATCAAACCCTGCACCTTTTGCTTGTAAGGTAAACACCTTAACCATTATGCCAATCTCCCACAACAGTAGCCAACTCAGGTAGACTTCATCCTAATAAGGAAAGGAATAGAATCAGTGACTGCAAAGCCATCTCCAGTGAAACAGTCAGCCCACAACATAAAACACTAGTTGCCACAATCAGCTGCAAGTAGTGGTTAGGGAAGGCCCTATGGTCAACAGATACCAGGCTGAAGACCTAGAAAATGACTGGAAAGAAAATACAACAGTTCAAGGAATTACTCAGGGCTCTTGCACCCAAATAAGAGGAGGAAATAGGTAGAGCTGAAGAAGAATGGCTGTGCCTCAAAACAGTATGTGTGAGAACCACAGAATAGATATGTGGCCAAGCCAGGTATGGAAATAAGGTACATAAGGAAAGTTGTTGGTAAAGTCAACAAAAGAAAGAATGAGTGCAGGAAAAAGTGGGAGATAGAAAAGATGGACCAGGCTAGGAGGGAATACTGGTTGGTTAACAAAGAGGCTAAGAAAGGAGTTGCAATAGCAAAGAAATGGGCTCCAGAGGCAGTCAACCCGCTTCTGGAGAGTGAATCAGTAGGTGACACAAAGAAACTGCATCAGGTTGCAAGGCAAAGTCAGAAAGATAAAGAAGATCGTCAGACCCATAGCTCTCAACATTCCATCTCCAAAATGAGGAACGCTAACCCTCATAATGTGGAACAAATGGGCAAAATGTGGAACACGTACTAATGACTTACTAACAACTTCAGCTAGGAAGGTCATAGGATGATTAAAATATGCTGGTTTTACTTATAAAGAAGATCTTTTAGTGAATTAATATGATTTATTTCTATTTACCATGGATTTCACTTAAAAAACTCCTAACATTGAATGTGTTACAGATGCTTTCAGTGTGGAACTTCGAGGAACATGAACTTTTTAAGACCCCAAATGAGGGACGCTCCTTGCAATGAGGTACACTTGAGAGGTATGGCTCAGACCTCCTTCATAAGGGGTGCCAGCAACAACCTGCTCACCAATCCAAAAGACATCAAAGGCAGATGGAAGGAGTACTTCTAGCAGCTTCTGAATGAAGAAAATCCCACAGAAGCTGTACTGTCCCATACACAGCTTACAATGAGAGATGAAGAGGAGCCCACCCTAGAAGAAATAAGAATAGTACTAAGGAAAATAAAGTCAGGGAAAGCAACAGGCTCAGATGAGATCACAGCAGATATGATAAAGATGTTGGGTGAAATAGGGGAGAAATGCCCCCTAAAGGTACTCATAGCAGTGTGGAGAGAAAGACGTATCCCAAATGCCTGGAGAACAAGCATACTTATATCAGTGTACAAGAACAAAGGGGACATCGACAACTGAGGGCAGTACAGAGGTATCAAACTCCTGTCAAATCACATGAAAGTTCTGGCAGGGTGATTAATATAAGGATACGCAGAGTAGTAGAAAGTAAGATGGAAGATGAGCAGTTCAGATTCAGATCAGGGTGCAGCACAACTGACCCGATGTTTGCAGTGAGACAGACATTTGAGAAGAAGCTAGAGATAGGGAAAGAGTCCAATTGGACAATCCTGGACTTAGAGAAAGCATATGACAATGTTCCAAGAAAACTGTCCGGGCAGTCCTGTGGTGGGTTGACGTCCCAGACACATTAGTAGAATTAGTGCAGGCTATGTGTAAAGATCCAATGACTCAACTACAAACAGTGTTTGGTCTCAAAGAGGGGTTCCCAGTAGGAGTGGTTGTGCACTAGGGTTCAGCTCTGAACCCACTGCTGTTCATACTGGTGATGGATTACATAAGCAAACAGGTCAGAGGGGACAGATCAACAAAGTTGCTGTACGCAGACAATGTGGCATTAAAGCAGACGCTGAGCAAGAAGTGCAGCAAAGGATACAGGAATGGAATGCAAAACTGAAGGGAAAATAGTGGAACAGGTTAACAGGTTCAAGTACTTTAGAGGGGGTTTGAGGAGAAGGGAAGTCTGAATGAAGAGGTCAAAGATAGCATTAGAGGGGCTGCAGCTTACTGGCATAGAGTATCAGGTGTAGTATATGACAGAAGAATGCCAAAGAAGCTGAAAAGTAAGGTGTACAACACAGTGATGCAACCAGTCCTACTGCATGGTACAGAAACCTGGGCAGTAAAGGCAGAGCAGATGATGAAGCTAGAGGTGATGAAAATAAAGTGCCTGAGAAGGGTGGTAGGATGCACCCTGTGGGATACATGAAGAAATAAGGACATAAGAGCAGATGCCAAAGTAGCTCTAATTGTAGAAAAGATCAAAGAGAACAGATTATGGTGGTCCAGGCACATGTGCAGAAAACAGAAGACAATCTGGTGAAAAAGGTTTGGGACATACTGGAAAAAGGTAAGAGGAAACAAGGGTGTCCAGTAAAGAGGTGAATGGATTGTGTGAAAGAAGATCTGCAACAGTCAGGCATGAGTGACAAAGAAGGCAGGAGAATGGCATTGAGTAGAGAGAGATGGCGACAGTTAACACGACATTCTGACCCCATGTAGAAAATGGGGACAAAGGGGATTGGGGTTGATGATGATGCTGTATAAGACATTGCTAATGTATGTTTCTGACATTTTAACAACTGTGTTTTCAAATCACTGACATTTTGTATATAACATCTGGCAAAAATGTAAGTCCCTATTGGCCAAGATCATGCAAGAAACAGGATCAGTGGACTAGGCAATAAATTCAGCTAACAAAGATTAACAAACAAATGAAGGAATACATGAATAAATGTAGTTGAGGCAGGTACCAGGCATTCAAGCTCCCCATTGCTGTCCCTTGCTTCTCTTAGCTTGGTCACCTCTCACACTTACTCATTCTGTCTTCTAATTCTCTCCATCCACACACTTAATATCACAGTCCTTTATCACGAGCCATTCTCTGTACCCTCCCACCTTTCCCAGGTATGGATCTGTTGTACCAACCACCTGTATCCGTCATGCTTTTTCTTCTGCAGGCTGCTATATTCATATATTTCTGATGCATCTTTCGTATCCAACTACATCCCATTTATATTTGTTAAAGTACTACAGACCTCATAGCCCCTGCATATCATTTGCATATTTGCATTTTGTTAGCATTTATCAAAGAGAAAGTTGAGTTTACTTTTGATGTTATTTGCTTTTATCGTAAAAACCAATATCATAAACTCATATTTATATAAAGTACACAATGTCATAAATCTTATGTTCTTGCTTTTTCTGAGATCCTACACCATTAATGATATACTGGTGGCCATGTTACAGCTTGTGGAGTGTCAGTACTCACCCATATACTCTCACTTTTCCTGAACAGGGCTGCAAGGGAATTGGATCCAGTTCTGGAAGAACAATCGGAGTGAGGCAGGGAAAGAGTCCTAGATTGGAAACTAGTCCATTGTAGTATGTACTCACATCTCCATACAAATCTCATACAAACTTATGGGTAATTCAGAGAATCACCAGTTCACCTGTTAGCATGTTTCTGGAATGAAGGAATTGCCAGCAACACACAAATAAACACACACACACACACACACACACACACACACACACACACACGGGAGAAGCAGCACTGTCTCTGTCTATACATAAACCCTGCATTTCTAAAACTCATAGATTAATTAGTACCACCTCTGTTTGTACAGATCTGGCATTTCGGCAGTAATAGAGACACTACCCAACATGGTGAAAGAAGAAAGGTATATTTGAGCTCTTTTTTTGAAGTCATTAGATGTTTATTTTATTTTCCTACTGAGAAATATAAGCAACAAAATTCATTTTTCTGCTTGTGAATTATACTAGTGTGCAGATGTCTTCCTCTGCACCTAAACAAAACTATTTGCACCATAGCTGAATCCCTAACAGGCTTCATGATTTCTAATGCTGAAAATGCTAATTAGGAATTGTGGAGACCTAATCACAATTTAAAAATGCAGTATATCCTTAAATTCCAGTGCATCCAAGCTATCCAAAGTCCAATGTGCAAGTTGCACACATAATTCATTGACTAAGGAATATTCTAAAGAATATTCAATATTTTAAAATATTCTAGAGAAATGTGATGGATTAAGTCAAATGGACTGCTGTGTAGCATTGAGAGATTAATGTAATACTCCACTATAGGTTCATAGGTTGGTACTAGGCTATCGGGCCTAGGACTTATGCAAGCCTAGCCATAACAATTCCCTGGATATTTCTTCCCACAATATTTACTTCTCTGGACCCCTGTCTAGCAGGGCAACTGACATGGTCCCCGGGGTGAATTTCCTATCTCCCATCCAGTCATCAAGGTTCCTTTTGAAGAGGGCCAATGAGGCGCTCTGCTTGATATGTATGGGCAGTCTATTCCAGAGTATGGGGAGTCTCTGGGTCAGGAACCTATCCCTCCAGCATGTTTTGTTCATTGTGATGACAAGGTTTAGATCCCTGGAGCATGTGGCTCTGAGGGATTGGGATTTCTTTAAGTGGAGCATGTCCAACAGCTCAAGGTTTGACATGGCCTTGTATGTTAAGCAGATATTGCCTCTGAGTAGACGATATGCCACAGAGTATAGCTGGAGTTTTTTTAGATGGTCAGCATATGGCATCTGCTTTAGGCCTGTGATTCTTTTAGTGAGGTATTTCTGTGGCCTTTCCAGCTGTTGCAGATGTTTTGTGAGGTACATACTAAACGGGGCATTATACTCTATAATGGGTCTAATGAGGGATGAGTACAATGGGACAATGACCTCCTTTTTTCTGGATGAAAAGCCCTTAGTGATGAGGTGTGCCACATAGAAGGATTTCCTGACTGTTGTGGCGATGTGGTTGTCGAAAGTGAGACCACTGTCCACCTGTGTCCCTAAGTCTCTCATCACACTTTCGATGTTTAGTGTCCTGCCACCTATGTGGTAATTCATGGGTACATGTTTTTTTCCAAAGGGGATAACTATACATTTCTTGACATTAAGCTTGAGCCCATGGCTCTGGCACCAGGCATCTGTTTCTGTAAGGCCCTTTTGTAGAATATCCACATAATTTGGGGATTCAATAATGGCTCCCAGTTTGCAGTCATCTGTGAACTTTGTTAGCCAGAGTTCCCTTAGTGTTGGCCTGTACTTCAGAGAAGTAGATGCCAAACAAGAGTGGTCCCAGGACTGAGCCCTGAGGTACTCCACTTGTCACTTGTCTGGAGAGGGATTTGGAGTCGGCTACTTTTACAGTCTGGGTTCTGTCAGTAAGCCAGTTGGCAACCCATCAAGTGACATAGGGATTTATGACCAGCTTAGTAAGTTTATCTATGATTCCAGAGTGGGGGATGGTGTTGAAGGCCTTGGCGAGGTCCAGATTGGCTGTGTGGACCGCCTTACCCTCGTCCACAGCTCTGGAGACTGATTCGAAGATGTCAGTCAGATTCAGGAGACAAGATCGGCCCTTCACAAACCCAAACTGGGTGGGGTCCAGTGTTTGAAGGTTGCCAATGTTTTTGTTTATAAGTTCCATGATAATGCGTTCCATGCCCTTGTAGATCAGGCTTGTCAGACTGATGGGATGGTAGTTCCTGGGATCCAAGGCGGATCCTCCCTTGTGGAGTGGGATAACTGTAGCTGTGTGCCACTCACTGGGCACGAAGCCTGAGATGAGGCTATGATTAAACATGACACTTAAGTGAGGTGCCAGCTTATTTTGTAGTTCATGTAGTACACAGCCTGGGATGTCATCTGGTCCCATGGATGCTGTATTCTTAGCTTTGGAGAGTGCGGTTTCTACCTGTGTGGCCGTGATTATCGGAATTTGGCAATCTTTTGGTATTGAGATGGGCCCTATAGGGGGTGAGAGGGGGGTGAAGTTGGCACAAAATCGATCTGCCAGGATATTGGCAATATCCTCAGGATCAATATATTTAATGCCATTCTGTTGTAACTCAGAGCAGATCTGAGCATTGCTATTTAGATTCTTGACATAACTATAGAATGCCTTGTGGTTGTCTTTGGAATCTTTGGCAATTGTATTTTCGTAACTAGCTTTTGAGGATTTTATGAGGGATCTCAGCTTCTTGCTGAGGCTGGTGAGGGAGTTTTTTGCATCCTGGGATTTTCCTCTTTTCTGCAACAGTGTCTTCCTTCTGTTGTATAGTTTGTTTATAGCAGGGGACCACCAGATTGGCTTCCTTTTTTTGGAGAAGAGCATCTTGGTTCTATTTGGGATGGCACGATTCATGCACAAGTGGATGTGCTCGTACAGTGCCTTAATGTAGGATTCTGCATTCGAACTTCCAGATCCCGTCTGTGTGGGCGTTATGAAGTTTGTCACTTCTGACTGCAGTAGCATGAAGCTGGCTTTGGAGAAGTTTTTTAAGGAGAGCCCCTGGTGGGACAATGGATTAGTTGATCCAGGGCATTGGAATTTATGAATTCCAAGAACCGTTGGGAAAAGGAGTTGGTACCCAAGTAGTTTTCCCAATTAATGGCAGGGTAGTTGAAATCACCCAATATTAGGGTGTTTGGTTGAATCTTAATATTTTCCAGTATGTTTAGAAAGGTGTAGTGAGAATCTTGGGGCATGGTGGGGAATCTGTAGCAAGCTACAATTTGTATTGCAGTCTTATCTAGTGTTAGTTGCACCTGGAGAATTTCAGATGCATTGTGTTGGGCAACTAGCCTGGAGGTGTGAATATCCTTGGTGAATATGGACACTCCTCCACCTTTAGTGTTTCGGTCTTGGTTTTGTGGCCGAAACATGTGGTAAGAATTGTAGCCTAGTATTGCAGGGGTGCTCTCTGGAGCCTTGAACCAGGACTCAGTTACTGCACAGATATCGATGTTCTCCATATTTAGGAGTGCCTCGACAGAGTGCATTTTGAGGTTTAGACTTCTAGCATTGAGTAGCATTACCTTCAGATTTTGCATGCTTGTATCTGTTACGGTGGTGGTTTTATCCTTTTAACCTTGCCTAAAAAAGGCACTGTAGGGGTGGCAAGAGCTTTAGCCAGTAACCTGAATCCCAGGGGTGACAGGTGCAGACCATCTCTGGCAACGCATCATGGTTTGTCGATCATGTCTTCCCAGGCAGACAAATACTGGACCCCCTTTGAATGACACCAGAAGCTTAGCCAATTGTTGAAGTCAATCATTTTGTCCTTATACTGTGGTATCATTCTGGGCAAAGGCAGGATGCTACTCAGGGCTAGGGTCATACCTGCCTGGGTCACATGATCCAAGAGCTCTTCCATGTCTCTTTTCATGTAGTCCAGGGAGGTATGTCTCAAGTCATTCACTCCAGCATGGACAATGACAAAGTCATATTTGTACTTGTTGTGGAGTGACTGGAGTGCATGCGTTATGTGGCGGATCCTGGCACCCGACAGGCAGCTGACTATAATTTTCTCCTTGTTCAGCCTGGTGAGTGGGACATCAGTGTGCCTGACTATAGAGTCACCTATGACTAAAGTGTTGGGTACATTGTCTTGCCATAGGGGCTGTTGTTGGGTGGCACACTAGTGTTGTGAGCTATGTGTCACTTTGGTTGTGACTGGTGTTTGTTTGCGTTTTGGCTTCGGAGGTCCTTGTTGCTTGGGCAGGTTAATGTTAAGGGCCTCCACATATGTGGGTTTAGTGTTGCTATGTGTGGGTGTTGATGGTGTGGGTTTTGAAAGGTTATGAGTTGCTTGAGGTGTAATGCAGGTGTTAACCTTCTCCTCTTGACTGTCTAGCACAATCTTGGCCGGAGAGAGCTTTGCTTCCAGTTTAGCTATGTAAGTGCATCTCTCGCAGGTTGTAGTGTTGGGTGGTAGGAGGAGAGGATTGTCTGTGTATATGAGGCAGTTGCCGCATTGCCCCAATATGCCCAGATTCACCAGGTGGACAGGAGAAATCACCGGAAGCTGACTCTTGGACATGTCTGTTTAGGTGCTTTTTTGTAAAGTTTAAGAGCTGTTTTCCCTTACCTTTGCAAGTTACTTTGCAATTATAGGTTGTTTAGTGCCTATAATTAATTTCTCCTTATTGACAAGGAGAGCTGAGTGGTTGAATCAGTTTCAGGCTTCCTAGTGCTTTCCAGCAGGTTCTAGAGCAAGTGCTAGTCACAGGGGTTCAGATTTTAGTGCTACTACTAAGAAACCAGATAGTTCTAAGGGGAAATTTGAAGAGCAGACTTTCTGGCACCTGGAATAGTTTAACTGTAGCCTTGCAGTGCTGCACGATGTGAAAAATGTGCAAACACATGCGTTTTTAAGCCAGAAAGTTGAAAGGGATAGTAATCAGCCCAAAAAGGCTAATACAATTACAATTTCAGAGCTGGAAACCACTCCTCTAGCGTTAGATAGGCAGTACAATGCTCACCAGTCCCACTGGTAAGCAGTAGGACTTCCATCTACCACAGCAAGGTCTGGATAGCTCTGAACACAGAAAATAAAGTCCTGAGACGAGCAAAGCCTGGGATATGGACTGGCTAGAAAAGGTGGGAAACGAGCAAACAAGATAGTATTTTTTTTGTTGAAACAGGCTAAACAATGCAATAATACAGTAAATAATCACAGAAAAGGCTAACACACTTGAGTGTGTAGTCCTAAACAGTAAATGCAATTAAAAATCTACAAAATTAGCAATTTAAAACTTTTTAAATGAAGCAAGGCAAGTGCACAACTGAAAAACGATTTAAGAGGCAGTAACACAGCAGAATAGGTAACTAGTCTACATATACAGTGAAGTCTATATATACAGAAAAGCAGCTAAAACACACAAACACTTCAGATGCAGTGCAACCTAGAGCACTTGAGTTGTAGCAATATTAAGACAATTGCAGTTATAATAAATGCTCTAAAATATACTCTATATTTTTATTTATTTATTTTACATTTGTTTACCGGGCTGGTCCGAGTGGATGTATTTCCATTTTCAGCAGAGGCCCGGGGAGAAAAGCTCCACATAGAGACAAACACAGTTACATTATATATAAAAAATTAGCAGGCAAAACATGATTCTAGACTACATTACACAATTGATACTTACATACTAGATAGGACATCACCATTAAGTTCTATTACAGAAATACAAGATAGAAAGGTTCTGTAACAGTAAAACATTTGCGGAAAGTATAAATTACATTCAGGAAATTACTTTCACATCCAAAATTCTTTAATAGTTTGTAATAGTTACTACTTGTAAAAGGTGTTTATGAGAGAAGCTTCTCAATGGGTAAGCAGAAGAGAGTAATGAAAGAAGGTGTTATAAAGAGAAAAATTAGTGGAATCACTAGATTAGTCAGGATTGATGCATGGGCATAACCAGTGTGTTTTAAGGTGTTTTGTAAGCTATTGTTTAAAGAGGAAAGGGGAGGGAATGGAAGTTAGAGCAGTAGGTAGGAGATTCCAATATTTCCCGATGGTATTGGAGAATAGGGAGTCACCAGCAATGTTGTTAGACTTAGTTAACCTCACTAGAAGTTTGCTTGAAGAGCGTAAGGAATTTAGGTTAGTATAAGGGGTAATAAGGTTAGAAAGTATGGGTGTGTTATTAGGTTGGTAAAATATCTTATGGGCAAAGTTGAGTTGGGAAAGTATCAACATGTTTTTTAGTTCAAGCCAGTGCAGTTGCTGTAGGTTCTGACAGTAGTGAGTTCTAAACTGGTTCCCAGTAGCAAACCTAGCAATACTATTGTATGTGTTAGCTAGTTTAGAGAGATTATTTTTCTTTAGGTTAGTGTATATGGGTGAAGCGTAGAGAACAGTAGAAATAAGATGAGAGTGAGCAAGTGTAGCTTTGGCTGTTGGAGTTGAGAAGGTTTTAATTCTGTAGAAGGAGCCCAGTTTTCTATTTACGGTTTTAATAGTGTTATTAATGTGATTAACAAAGGTGAGGTTATTGTCTATAGTGATACCTAACAGCTTGGTGGTAGAATCAGGGGATATATGGGTGCCATTTTTGGATAAGATAGAGAATTATATTGGGGAGGACTTAATAGTAGGCTTAAAGAGCAGGAGTTTGTTTTTTTGGCATTCAAAAGGAGGCAGCGTTTTAAGAACCATGCCTCAACTGTGTTAAATACATTCTGTGTTAGTGTTTGTAGTTCAGATATGGTTTTAGCAGAACATATGAGTGTAGAATCATCTGCATATTGTATGCATGTAGCTTGAGGTATAGCTACTTGTAGGTCATTTATGAATAAGGAGAATAGAAGAGGTCCTAGAATGGAGCCCTGGGGGACACCAAGAGAGACTGGCAGAAGAGATGAAAGTTTGTTATCCCAGAGAACTGCCTGTTGCCTGTTGCTGAGGTAGGAAGTGAACCAGCAAACAGCCTTGGGGTCTAAAGAAAGAGATTCTAGGGTTTTTATGAGCAGGGGATGGTTAACCATATCAAAGGCTTTTGACAGGTCTATAAAGAGTGCTGATGAGAGGATGTTTTTGTTGAGGTTTTTATTGATGAAATCAGTAAAGGATAGGAGAGCAGTGGTGGTACTATGAAATGGCCTAAGTCCGTGCTGGCAGTTAGCTAGTAAGTTATGTTGAGTTAAGTGGTCCATTAACTGATAGTGAATACTTTTCTCCATAATTTTTGCTAAGGGTGATAAGAGTGCTATAGGCCTGTAGTTAGAATACTCATTAGAGTTACCTCCTTTATGTAAGGGGATAATGTGGGTGATTTTCCAGATAACAGGGATGGTTTCTTCAATGATGGTTCTATTTATAAGGATGGATATGGGATACGCAACTGCATCAGCTGCTTTTTGAAGGTATTCTGATGGTAGCTGACCAGCAGAGGGGGTGCAGGGTTTAAGTTTTTGGATAAGTTTTTGGATAAAGGTGGTAGAGATGGGTTGTAGTTGGAATATAGGGAGATTTGAAGATGTATAGCTAGGGAGGCTAGACTTGTCTATTTCCAAAATGTTTGAGAAGCACAGTCAGAACACAAGGAGATTCAGGCAATTTTTTTTTTCTTTGAAAGGGAAAAAGGAGAAACAGAAGGCCTTATCAAATGTTCTCTCTGTATTAGGTAGAATGAGCTAATGACACTGGACTGGGAGGAGTGTCCCAGATCAGATTTACAGCAGGGACGGGCAACTGCAAAGCCACCAAGTCTAATAGTAAGACACCAACAGGGAGGGAGGATGGGGACACTACAGAAAGCCACAAAATGAAAGTTTTTAAACAGATAAAGGAGCAATGAGACTTTACAGAATGCTTTTAACTGCAAACAAATCAGTTACCCGTGCAGATTAGTTAATAGCAATAAAAATACACTCAAAAACTATGCAGCAGGCAATAAAAAGTGCTATATATAAATTGCTAGAAACAATAATCAGTATAAATAATCGAAAAAACAGGATACTTATATATTTCAGCTAAGAGTTGTAGTCAACACCTCTCCTCCACTCTGCTCAGTGTGTATAGACAGAAACCCTCTCAAAGTTAGGGCTTAAATACCAAAAGATATAACCTTAGACAACAACAGGACTGCCTTCTTTATATTTATCGATGGGAAGAGGGTTAAGATCAAAGCTCCTAACATCCTCACCATCCATAGTGCCAGAAAGCAGAATGCAAGCAACAAAGATTTTACAGAGGAAGTGGCTACAACTGAAATAATTTTAGGTGTTAATAACAGGTCTATATCATATGAGGGAATCGCACAAATTGTGAACGCTCATAATATCAAACTTACCGGACCTCAAACTTCCTATTGTGGGGGGCTGTGCCTCCCACACCCCCCGCTAAATATATATTCCAACTCTGAGATTGCACTACAGTGAGGAAAGTGCAGATATCCCATTCTTCACTGTACCGTGATCTCAGAAAAAGCACTTCGAGGTCCGGTACGTTCGATATTATGAGCATTCGCAACTTGTGGGATTCACTCATATCATATAGACCCGCTAATAACTTCTCAATGCTAAAGGAAAGAGGGAGGATTAGAATGATGCTGGATCAGAATTTTAGTTAAATGCTGTTGATCCAAACGTCGTGCTAGCGCATTATCAAATCCCAAGATCTTTGTTTAGAGAGATGCTATGCAGTTGCATTGATACAACTAGAGGCATTTGAGAATTCTAGGAGGGGCTTATGTCTGAGACTGACAAATGGCATCAGTAAGCACCTGTCAGAGACAGTGCTGCACATTCTAATGGATCACACTTCAGTTGCCCTGAAAGCTACAGATACAGGATGTTGTTATTTCAGGATTTACCAGTAAGCCAGCTAATGAAACATTACCTTCTGCTTCCCATGATACTCCAAACAGAGTGGTGTAGAGCAGAAAAAGCACAGCTGCTACTTTTCTATCTCTGGTATACTTAGCAAGAAGCAACTTGATATCACCACTTTACTTAATATTATTAAAGCAAGTCCAATTCATTCCTTTGGGGTTTTTTTTCTGATAAGTATCAGTCCCATGATTTATTATTCATATTACAGTGATACATTTATGAAGTTCTGTACATTAACAGAGAAGTAGCTTTTTAATTCTGATAAAAGGGGATGTCATATAGAGTGCAAACAATATATCTTTAAAATTTAGAAGTAATGCAGGGTGAGTAATGTGTCAAGGAAGGGTTTGACATTTCTGAGTAAAGCTTCAATGTACAATCAAATCTGCCTCCCATGTCTCATGTTTTATAAGGCCTCCGTGCCATAGCCTGACATATTAATTATTAATGTTTCTACTCTTCAGCAAATGCTGAAAATAGCAATGTGTTATGGCCAGCTTTCAGACACATTTAAAAAATTAATAATAGAATAACATTTGATGAATTTCATACCCAAGCATCAAAGAAAAAATCTTTGAAAGTTTTATAAAGAGAAATCAAAGCTGGATTAATGTACTGTCTTTTTATGCATAACAGCCAAATGTGGGATTTTACAACATTTGCCAGTGACAGTGTAGCATCTTATATTATACCTGGTTTCCATTAGGGTTTGTTATATGACTTCTCTTCAGGGTTGGAAGTAAAGCACATGACTAGAATACATGTGTGCAGAGTTGTCCAACCAAAGTAAAACTTATATACATTCCTCATGAATATGGAAGATTTTCTTCACTGGAAAGATGTCACTTCAAATCACCCATCAAAAAGTACAGTTGTGTACACTTGTACATGTTTGAGTTTATTCACTGTTGCAGTCATCACACTTTGGTTATCTGCCTGCAGGTAGCCCTCAGTCGGCCCGAATACCAGAGTCTTGGGATTTCTGCATTGGATGCTTTCGCTTCTTCCATGACGTCAGGTCGTCAGGGGTATAAAACAGGCAGCTGACACCATTACATCAGTTTTTCTTGCCCCAGATGTCAGGAGCCCCCAAATAGGAAGCTAGTATATGGTGTGGAACACCACCAGTAAAAAGTAAATACCCCTGCCATAAAAAATGGCCATATAGAGGATAGGTAGAAGGGATAGAGAAAAACAGGGGGCTGGAGGGAGGGAAACCAGGACTGCAAAAGTGAATACACTCGAACATCTACATTTATGGTACATGTACACAACTGTACTATGTTCTTTGTGTTTCACTGTTGCAGTCGTCACACTTGGGTTGATTACCAAAGCTGAGGAACGGTGGAGGCATTCAAGAGGAGTTAGGGCTGGCTAGCAGGCCTTGTAAGACTGCTGTAGCAAATCCAGCTCTGGATTTAGAAAAAATAGGTAAGTGGCAATGCTTGGTGGAGGTGTGTACAGAACTCCAGGTTGCAGCTTCCAGAATGTCCCTGGTAGGGACTCCCCTGAGAAATGCTGTAGAGGTAGAAGTAGCCCTAGAGGAATGTGTTCTGATCCCCTGTGGGGTAGGTTTTCCATGGTGCTTGTAGCAGAAATGGATGCAGTGTGCTATCCATTTGAACATGGTTTTCTTTGACATGGCCTTGCCCTCTGCCCCTGTAGCAAAGCTGACTAGCAGTTGGTCAGATATTCTGAAAGGTTTAGTCCTGTCAAGTTAGAACCTGAGCTGTCTGTGCACGTCCAAAGAGTGCAGGATCCTATCCCTTTTATTTTGAGGATTAGGGAAGAAGGTTGGCAAATGGATGGCTTGGTTTAGAGCCAGACTGGAGACCACCTTAGGCATAAAGGATGGGTTAGTCCTGAGGGAAACCCAGTCAGCATGGAAAATAATGAAGGGTTCCACAGCCATTAGTGCCTGTAACTCAGACACTCGTCTAGCTGAGGTTATGGCTAAAAGCAACGCTGTTTTCCAAGAAAGGAATTTTAACTCTGCTGAAGCTGCAGGTTCAAAAGGGGGGAGCGTGAGCTTTTCCAGTACAAAGTTAAGGTCCCAGGCAGGGATGGGTGCTCTCCTAAGAGGCCTTAAGTTGTTAGTCCCTCTCTAAACTGTTTGATGAGAGGGTGAGAGAATAGAGGTGGCTCAGTATTATAATAAGCTGAGGTGGCAGAGGCATAAATCTTAATGGAGGAGAAGGATAGGCCTTTGTGGAGTAGCTCTGCTAGATAATCAAGGATTTGAGGTAAGGAGGGCACAGCTGTGTCTTTTCCTTGAGACAGACTCCAAGAGCAATATCTTTTCCACTTTTCAGCATCGGATTTTCTAGTACTAGGCCTTCTGGCCTCAAGAATAGCATCCAGCACCTGCTTGCTGAGGTTTGCTGGTATAGTATTCAGGGGATAAGCCAGGCTGCAAGGTTTAGGGTTTGCAGCTGTGGATGCAAAATCTGTCACTCATGCTGAGACAGCAGGGAAGGAGTCTGATGAAGGTGCCAGGGTGACACTGTTGTCAGATTGTGTAAGAGTGAATACCAGTGCTGGCGTGGCCAATCTGGGGCAATATGAATTGCCCTTGGGCTGTCCTGTCTGATCTTGAGTAGTACCTTTGAGAGGAGGGGCAGAGGGGGAAAGGCATAAATTGAGAGGGTTTCCCATTTGAAGGATAAGGCATCCACCTTCCAGGCCCTGCTGTGAGGGTTCCTGGTGCAAAATTTGCTCCACTGGTGGTTCTTGGGGGAGGCAAAGTGGTCCACCTCCAGTGTCCTCCACCTCTGGATTAGAAGGTTGAAGGTGTTGGGCTCCAATTTCCACTCATGTGGGTCCAGGAGATTTCTGTTCAAGTCATCTGCCAGTGAATTCTCTTTGCCTGGCAGGAACTGAGCTTGCAGATGCACTTGGCTGCTCAAGGCTGTGTTCCACAGGGCCATGGCTAACTTGCAGAGTGGGTAAGAATGGGTCCCCCCCTGTTTGTTTATGTACCACATAACTGTGGTGTTGTCTGTTTTTATCAGCCGCTGTCCTGGAAGGATTAGGCATTTGAAGCTTGTCAGCTAACATCCGTTTCTGGTTGATGTGCAGGAGAATTTGTCCTGGGGTCCACTTTCCCTGAATGCATTTGCCTGCCATGTGAACCCCCCATGCATAATCTGATGCATCTGTAGTCAGGGTTTGGGTGGCGAGGGGTTGAGTGAAAGGCAGTCCCTTGTTGTGGTTGCAAGTTTCTCCCCACCAACGGAACTCTGCCCTTAGACAAGGAATGATCAGAATGACTGTTTCCAGGTCCTGAGAATGTTGGCACCAAAGACTTTTTAAGTACCACTGAAGTTTCCTCATATGCAGTCTTACATATGGAATTAGCAGAATGCATGAGGCCATGAACCCTAGGGCTTGCAGTATTTTCCTTGCAGATAGCTGGGTTTTCGTGGCCATGTATTTGAAGTAGTTGTTCAAATAGATCTGTTTTTCTGGAGTGAGAAAGGCCGTCTGGGAAGTTGTGTTCAAGCTTGCTCCCAGGAATACAATTTTTTGATTGGGCACCAGTTGTGATTTCTTTTTGTTGATGGTGTACCCCAATGAAGACAGGAGTCTTTTTACAAATACCACATGTTGAAGTAGTAATTCCTGACTGTCCACCTGAATCAGGCAAACATCCAAGTATGGGAAAATTTGGATATTTCCCGGCTTGCAGTATGCAATGGCTGGAGTCAGACACTTTGTGAATACTCTGGGCGCAGTAGATAAGCCAAAGGGAAGTGCAGAGAACTGATAGTGCACAGAGCCTAAGTACTTGCTTTTGAGCCACTGCCCACTAATTTGGAGGAAGGTCTGGAAACCTTGGGGTTGGCAGGGAATGGAAGTAGAATCTGCACCCCTGGGATACAATGTTTAGAACCCATCGGTCCTGAGTAATGGACATCCAGTTTCTGGCATGAAGGGCAAGTTTTCCTCCTAGGGGCACAAGTAGATGGGCAGGGCTGGGAAGGATAATTGACAAGTCATTGTGAACTTTTACCACCCCCTGTTTTTGAGGTGGGAGCACTCCACTGTTTAGATCTCTGCATACCCTGAGACTGTAGTCTTGGTGGTCTAGTTCCCCTGGGTTTGGACTGTGAAGGCCTGGAAGGGGCTGGAAAGGACCAGTTTTTTGTAGGCCAATGCCTACTGAATCTAGGTGGCTGCATTTGTAAGAATTCTTTAACAGTTTGCTTAGATTTAGCCTTTTCTTCCATCTTTTTAAGAACCTCTTCTGCTTTGGTGCCAAACAAACGGTCCTGATTTAAAGGAGCATCTAGTACTTTTGATTTGACATGGTCTGGCAAGGTTTGTCCCTTCAGCCAAGCATGCCTTCTCAGTACAGATCCAATGACTGCAACCCTGCAAGATGCTTCTAGGGCATCAAAGCCACACTGCAAATTATGCTTACTAACTTGGTTTGCAGAATGCATTAACTCTTATAAATCTTTATTTTCTGCAAAATGTGGAAGTAATGCCATTTTTTGTTTAATTTGTTCCATAATATGCTGCTGGTACTTCAACATATGAAACTGGCAATTCAATGCCCTGATGGCAAGCGTTGCAGAGGTATATAGCTTCTTACCCCATCTGTCTAAAGCTCTGGAATCCCTGTCTGAAGGAGTAGGGTTTTTGGCTGTAGTAGCCTTAATAACTTTAGGCCCCTGGGAAATGGTGTCTGGATCCACAGTAGGATTCATAAAGAGAAATTTGTTTGAATCCAGTACTCTGTAGTACCTGTCAGGTTTTCTAGGGGCTGGTGGTAAAGTGTCTGGAGTAAGACTGGACTCCATAATGACATCATCTACAACATCCAGGACTGGGGGTATAGCTAGGGGCCTGTGCTGAGACAACTCTAAAAATTCTCGGAGTCTCTTTTTAGACTGAGGATAATCCTGGCATTCTCAGCGGAAATGCTCTCTTAAAGTATGCAAGGTTTCACCAAAATAAAAATCCTCTGGAAAGGAGGCAGAGGGAATGGATTCCTCTGATCTGAATCCTCAAAGGTAGATAAGGGTATGTCCTGGTAATCAGAAGGGTCATCGGATTCCTGTCTGTAGAATCAGAAAGAAACTCAATTCTTGGTCTCTTAGCAGGGGAAGGCTGGCTTATCCTAATTAGGGTGATAAGGTCTTCAGCCATTCTAAGCATTTGTTTTTGAAGCATGGGAGCTTGAGCATGTGCTTTGGTCATCGATTTTCTAGGCATAGTAAGTACTCTGGGCCTGAGAAACTCTGTAGTTTTAGCTTAAAAAGAAGTTTTTGGTTTAATGTGAATATCGTTAGGTTGGAATACACCCTCAGAAGCCGGTGCCTGCACAGCGGCTCCGAACCCATCCAAGATAGCGACATCCACAGGTTCCATAGTCGAAGAAGCATCTCGCGGCATACTGGACTCCGAATGGGTCTCAGCAGAGGCCTGTGAATCTGTAGAAGTGGGCATCAGGGGCTGCAAAGGCACCTTGCTGAGTACCAGCAGACTGGCAACTAGCTTAATGGAAGCATCGTCGGCAGTTTTTGACCTATGCGGTCTGTCTCTGTCTTTATCTTTGAGCTTTTTCAGAAGATCGGTAGTCGGATGGCTTACCGAAGCCATTTCAGAATATGAAGAATGAGAGCGAAAAAATTTAGCGACAAAAATAGCCCGATGACGAATGGTTCGGGCATTAAGGCACAAAACCAACAGTGAGGGATGTCGTGGTCTGGGCCTAAACAGGTGATGCAGTAAGAATGAAAATCTCTGTGAGGTATTTGCTTTCCACAGACAAGACAATTGTTAGCTTTTTCTGACATCAGTTAGAGCAAGAAAAAAGAATCCCCAATGGGGTACTTAGCTTTAAAAGACTTCAGGTTTGAAACTTGAAAAACGAAAATTTCAGGTAGCGGCCGACCGGCACTTGCGAACTGCTCCTGCTTCAGGCTACTTCTTGGCAAGAAAGACTAATGTAATGGTGTAGGCTGCCTGTTTTATACCCTTGACGACCTGACGTCATGGAAAAAGTGACAATATCCGACACAGAAATCCCAAGACTCTGGTATTCGGGCCAACTGAGTGCTACCTGTAGGCAGATAACCCAATTGTGATGACTGCAACAGTGAAATATGAAGAACATCTCCCTGTGATGCTAATGACAGTCTGGCATGGCCGAATTTCATTGCACCTAACCACAAATCATCGAGCTCAACACACCAATCTTCAAAAGGTCGAATCACAAAAAAAAAAAAAAAAAATTAAGACATCTGTTTTGAACAGGAAGCCCTCCCCGCACTCCCACACCCACTGCTATATATATATATATATATATATATATATATATATAACTCTGAGATCAGATTGCTTTACAGTGGGATAAAGGGCAATCTTGTCCAGTAAAAGCTGAAATCTTCAATAAGATGATGTTTTGATCAGCTGCACTGTTTTTTCCTTAGGCTGACAAAATGCTTCATCTGTGTAATGCTTGCACCCATTATATTCTCTCTCTCTCTATATTATATATATATATATATATATATATATATATATATATATACACACACACATATGGGTCTACTGCTTAACATCGAAAATACACCATTCGGAATTAAGCAGTAGACCCTACACTTCAGCGAAAATCCACTTAAACGAAAGTGCACTTTTGCTGCAGTCCCAAAATGATACTACTACCCAAAAAAAACCCCACTAAAACATTTTTTGTACCCCTGCACCTCCTATGTGGGGGGCTGTGCCCTCCACACCCCCCCTACTTAAATATACCAACTCCGAGGTCGCACTACAGCAGGGAAAAGGGAATATTCCCATTTCGGGCTATAGTGTGCCTCCCGAAGTCAATGTTCGAAGTTTCAGTACTTCGAACAAGTGGACTCAGTGAAGTGGAGTTTGAAGTAGTGAAACTTCGAACAAAGTGACGGAACCTATATATATATATATATATATACATATATATATATATATATATATATATATATATATATATATATATATCTATGTATTTTATATATATATATATATATATATATATATATATATATACATATACTGAAGATTCAATTTTTTTATTAGTAGAACAATTATGCCATAAAAATACCTTGCACACAATAATAGTATAACATGGTCAGCTTCAGCATTGAACTGCAATAAATTCTTAAAGACAGAATGGCAGTTTTAGGTCCACTTTGCTCAGAAGTTTTAAATTTACAGATAATTATATTTTACTAAAAATTGTCAAAGGAATAGTTACATATTGCCTTTCATGCATGACTTGCTAATGCAGGGTTGTATAATTATTTCATACTGACAGCCTGGAATCTTGCTTTCTACTCCGTTTCCATTAGATTGAGTATATGCCTTCTGTTCTGGATGGGAATACTGTATATGACCAAACACTGAATCATGAATAAAATGGACAAGATTAAACTCACCAATTGTTCTTGTTCAAGCCTAAACTCCCCAACTGTTTTTCTCAAAAGGTTCAGTGTCAGCACAATTTCTATTTACGCACCAACAGTAATTCAGTGATTTTTTTCTATCCTTCACAGTTGTGAAACTGTGTATATTTAGTATGTAAATAACGAGTAGGATGAAGCCTTTCATGTGGGGATGCAAGAGGCTTGCTCCCTGCAAAATGTTTTATTGTGCTTATTTTATTAGGATGGCATTTTAACTAGCTAATGTCATCTGGTTGAAGCTTCAGTGACTTTAGACTGGACTAACTGTAGGAGAAGTGTAAGTAAAAAAATCGAATACATATACCACTGGATTCATAATTCTCCCAATCCAAAGAAAAAAAGTGTTAGGTAAAGTGATGCCTATTACATGAAGATATAATTTTGTACATGCCTTTTATTCCTGATATCAGCAATTGCATGCATTTTGCAGCTATGCATCACGGCCTGTTTTTCTGAAAATTTTGCCAGCAATCTCAAAAATACTTTCAAAGATACATTGTTTTTCTAAATAGCACTGATGAGCCTATATAGCCGTTTATTTAAAAATAAACATACATCTGATGGGCGGCCGCAATGGCGCAGCATTTAGCGTTGCCACCTCACAGCAAGAAGTTCTCCGGTTTGATCCTCGGCTGGGGTGCCTTCTGTGTGGAGTCTGCATGTCCTCCCCTGTGGTCACGTGGGTTTCCTCCCAAAGACATGCTGTCGGCGTATTGGATACTCTAAATTGGCCCTAGGCATGACTTTGTGCGTGTGTATGCCTTTCATGGAAGTTTGAGTGCTGGGTTGGTGACTCGACACCGTAAAACTTCACTGCCAATCATGAGCGGATAGGTGATCCACTGTGGCGACCCCTAACTGGGAAAAGCCAGAAGAAGAAACGTACAGCTGATATTCTGGATGACAAATTAGTATAAATCTAAATCATATCACTAATCCATTCTTATGAAATAAGAAGTACTTATTTCTCAGAAAAAAATTATTTTGTGTCATTTCAAATGTTCAATGTTTGTTAGCTGGAAAGGTGGGATCATCTGAGGACCCTTTTCAGCTACGAGGTGGACATTAAAGCTAATCAAAGAGTTAGCAAGGAGTTGTCAGAATAAAAACAATGCAGAACAAAGGCAATTACATGAGTATTTATTTCGCATAGAGTTTACAAACTGAAATCTTGAACACAGTTGTCAATAATGTTCCTGAACAAAACAATTACTTGGCAGTTAACATAATATGAAGCATACAGTGTATGTTTACAACTTTAGAGTGTTAGTAAACTTTACTGTTTTGAGGACTAGACTCTGTTTCAGTTAATGTCTGTTTCAGCAGGTTTCAGGTCTATGACTGTCAATCTTTGTCTTTGAAGCAGGAGCAGTCTTTGTTTTAAGTGATCTACGAGTTTTGTTTTAAACAATGGGTTAACGTTATCATTATATTCACTGGGAAGTTATTCCATTTAGCTACAGTTGTTTTGCTAAAACTTTATTCATGAACGGTAACACAAGATTGATGTTTTCAAAGAGGAGCTACACTACTGAGCGCAGTTCTTAGGTAACAGTTCTAGAATGTCTGTTGGGAGGAGGAGTAGTAAGTTATCACTAAGTTTGTCGCTAAGGGTAGAGAGGAGTATGGGGCGCTAGAGAGCATAGCCAAGATGACTGACAAAGGTCAAAACTCTGGACAGTGTCTGCAGAAAGTTGGATTAAAAAAAAAGTACTCCTAGGAAGAGAAAACAACAACCCAGAAGGAAAGATGAGTGAGCAGAAACAAAAGGAGAAACAAATGGCTGCCTTAAAAGCTGCGAATAAGAAGGAGCAACTCAGCATTTTGTTTTTAAAAAAAGGCAGTCATATTGAGACAGGATGTGAACGCCTTGAAATAAACAATAGAACAGTAACAAACAGTAGTGGAAAGGCTACAAGGGAAGCGGCAAGATCTGGGGGAAGATAAAGCAGAAATTAAAGCGGAGTTGCAGGAGCAGATTCACAGAATAAAGGAACTAACTAAGTAAATAATGTGGGAAGAAATAGCCAGGGAATTGTTATGGCTAGGCTTGTATAGGCCCTAGGGCTGATAGCCTAGTACCAACCTATGAACATATGAACTAACAGATATAATAAAAACAGCCTGAAAAATGGATGATCTTGAAAATTGTTCAGAAGGATAATGGGAATACAAGAAAAAGTGAGCAACAGTGAAGTGGAGCAATTTGTAATGAAGCAATTCAGGAGATATTTGTAATAACAGGAAACTAAGAGACACTAATGGAGACGATACACAGAGTGGGGCACAGCAAGCAGCAGCAGAAGGAATACCCAGGAATGTTTTGGCATGTTTACATTCCTTTCCTGTAAAAAGAAATAAAATAATAAGGCAAGCAAAAAGACATAAATCATCACAAATCTGGTGAGTGACTAATCAGAAACACTCTAAGAGAAAGCGAGCTATGCTCGAAGCATTACATTAATTAAAAATGAATGAAACCGCTATATGGTTGAAATACCCTGCAATTCTGAAAGTACAACAGGAAGGGTAATGGTTCTGGCTACACAATATGGAGAAGATTCAAAAGTTTAAACAAAGGTATCATAGACAGTTAAACACCCCCGGCAGTAAAATTCTGAATCATCTGTGAAACATAGACTGGGAGAAGAACTTTATACACCGGATAGTTAACACAGAGGAAATGGGTGGATGTGCAACGTCAAATGATAGAATCCCTGCAGGGAAGAAGATAAGACCGTAAAGTGCAGAAGGGTCATAAGGAGATGAGAAAAGAGGCAGAATGCTGAAAGGAAAACAAGTGTAAGAAATACATTAAAGGGACGGAAGATTGAGAAGCCTCCCCCAAGGGAGACACAAGCACAAAATCAGAGAAAGAAGCAGAAACCGGCAAAGGAAAGCTTTAGAAAGATGGGAAGATGGTGTGTTGGATGGTTTGGGTGACTCAGAAGTGAAGTGACAGACCGATGACGGACTGAAAATAACAAAGAAACCACTGCTAATTCAGCAAATCCAATCAGAAGAATGAAAATACAGGAAAGGTTGAAGAGGATTGAAACGTTCCATTACAAGAAAACACAAATGAAAATCAGAGATGGAGGGAACGTACTGTGTTATGACTATCCAAAGGAAAAAATGGAGAGCAAGGTGGGGGGGGGTTTGGCAAGAAGCAAATATATTTCACAGAGGACTTCAGAGAACTACAGAGAAAGTGATAAAAAGTGAGACAGACAGATTGATCATCTGGCAGGGAAGGATGGAAGGTGCACGCAGGACAACAGAAGCATACATCCAGCAAACAGGGATGAAGGAGGATTCTAGAATACATTTTATTAACTGGTCACAGGCAGGAAGAAATGGAAAAGAGATATTGGGGGGAGGGTTTACATACAACCGTCAGACTGGAAAAAAGACAAAACAGATTGTATGAAGGAGGGAATATAACAAAAAGATGAGACAAGAATTAGAAATGCAGTGAGGCGACAATATTAACCCCTGCACCATTTAACTGCTAACTGAGATTTCTTTAAATAAAATAAGGGTATAAGCTGAAGAAAATGCATCTGATGAAACACAGACAGGATGGAAACCCTTCAAACTTTATATGCTTACTATTTTCAGTTAAAGCATTTTTTAGTGATCTGCTAGCAAATTACCTGGCTATGTAGTTCACACATATTGCTGATTATTATAATCGCTTTCTCAGGGTTTGTCTCATTCTTTGTTTGTATTTAAAATTCATCACTCTCTGCAAAATGTCTATTCAGACAGGGTGATTAAGGTTGTACAGTATGATCAAAGGTAAATTCTGATTCCATTTTATTATTGTTGTTACTGTGTCAATGAAATGACTGGTTGAGGTGCGTCTTCTGACAGGTTTTATAGTCAGGCAAGAAATAAAAGAAACTATGGAAGGCTAAAAATGTCTGCAGAAATAACTACACTCATCAGGTGAGTAAATGCAATTTTCTTGTTCATTTTCTAAGGTGCTAGGGGCTGTAAAGTACAGAAGACAGTACTACATAAAAAGACAGCTACACATATAAATGGAAAAAATTAGCTGTAGCTAACATAATGGAAAGCTTCACTAAGAAAACCAATACTAAGAAGCTCAGAGGCAAGACAGTAATAGACCAAGCCTTCAAATGAAAATAAATCGAAATCCCCTTTTGATTTGAAGTTCTGTTTTTTTTTACAGTATTTCACAGTAAGCACAAATAATTTCTAGTGGCATAAAATACATTTATGGCAATGTAATTTCATTTATGTTGCTATGTGGGGTGAGTATAATATTTTTTGTTGCCATAATATGCAAAGTTATCTCAGGTCTCAATAGAACAAAGGTATATCTGGACCTAGTAAAGCTTTAACACTAAATACACTAAACCCATGTTAACATAGCAAAGGTATACATATAAATGGGTCTGAAATAGGTCCATCTGGATCAGTGCTCTACCCCTAGTTAATAAATTTAAATAAATAAATGATGAAAAGAAATTACGTATGCATATACATACATGACACGATTTAATACACACACAAGTGAACGTGTGCACATTCATAAGTCTAATATTAGTTAAACAACATGTTTTAGCATAGCTACTATTTTGATTAATTTAATATCTACCAGTTAATAAATAAGTAGATAACAGAAGTTTATATCTCAAATACTCACAAAAATAATATCAGTTTTACTTGCTGATTAACTGAAGCAGAGAAATTACTGTAATCATCTGTCTACATAAAAAATGTTAAATAAAAACAAGGTGGCTGCATCTGTATGGAAAGAGAAGGTGACCACAGTATAAGCAGTTATGTGACGACATATCCAAAAACGAACCAAACTCAAACGAAAAACAAGCGAAAAGCCACCAGTAATGTGATGAAGTTTAATACTAATTAAACAAAAGTGCTTACAGTTTCTATATCGTGATTTTTTAACATTGTTTGTATTTCAATAAATTATTTGTTGGATTTCCAGCTGGTGGCTTTTCACTTGTTTTTCGTATAAGCAGTTATGTGTATTACAAAGACTGAATATCAAAACCATTACTTCGTAATGTCCTGAGGAGGTCCAGCCAGCAACACAATGGCACATACTCTTTACATATGCACCCACACACTCTCCCCACACTCAGTCACACATGGTATGCACACCTCTGAGTAATTTGGATGATTATAAATTTGTGGATGCCTTGTTTTTGGAATGTGTGTGGATGGGGGGTCCACAACACCTAGTGAAAATCCACATAGTTGCAGGAAAGCCATGTAGACTCCATGCATAACCCGCCTTCCTGTGAACTATTATTTAATTATTCTGTTTGCTCTGGTACTTAAACTTAGTTTTTACCTTCACAGATTGTGTGGGATTCTAGAGTAAAACTGTATCGGAAAGATCATACGTTATGGAGTAGTAATTTTCTACAGAGCTTATCCATTGGGTTACAGCTGGGATCTCCTTTTTGATGTTTGTTTGCTTTTTTTTCACTCTGCAGCTCATACATATAGGGGTGCGTTTGATTCCAGTGAACTCGTGCTGTGATATCACACGCCAAGTCCAGGAGGGTGAACATAACCCCCTTGTAGTTCTTTCTTGTCATTTAATGCAAATATTGATCCTCCGATTTCTAATAGAGAGTCCCTACATTTGATGCTGAAGAAATTCAAGCTGTCAAAGTGATTGTATGATCACCAGACAGCAGCTAGACCCCACTGCAGCACTTTTTCAACTTCCTGGAAAAGGAGCAAAATGTCACAATGTCAAGGACTGCTTTAAGTGCAAGAGATTCAATCTGGTTATGAAGAAAAGGAGGCCAGAGAAGCTCAAAATCTTTCACAACACAGATGGTAGCCACAGCAAGGATCCATCATATGATCCGAGAAAGATCTGAAAATAGAGGGAAAAGGTAAATTTGCAGAATGCTATATATTGATATTGATAAAAGATTAATTTATTAATGTCCTCAGTTTTTTCTCTGGCAGTTAGTGCAGAGAGCTAAGGCTAAGATCTGTTAATGAGCTACTTCCTGTGATACAGGGTTTGATTCTCTCAGCCTTCACTTGAATATTGTGTGACATTGAGCAAGTCACTTAACCAGAGAGTGCTTTGAGGCAGTTTGGAATTTGGGCTAGGCTCCTAAATGGTCTCTTGAACTGCATGCCTAGTAACTACCTATGAGTCTATGAATCTTGATGGCTTCTACACATTTGCTGGCCATGGAATCTCCACTGGTTACTGATAAACTTGGTGTCAATTTTTGACAGGTGACCAGGAATGGGGTAGAAAATGCAATTCTCTAGCTTCTTTTCAGTTTAGTACATTTTGAGATTCATATGTTCTGCCTCCAACAAGGAAGCATGTTATTCTAGATGCCCCCTTCCAGGGTGGTTCCTCTTTGGTTAAGGTACCTAACCCATTATCAAAGGCCTACACAAACAGAAGCAAGTGCAGACCATTGAGAAGGCTCTGTAGGCTCCGTCTGGATACTTCTTCAATCTCTTCTAGTCTAGTCCAGCATTCATATATAAGCATTTATCTTGCAGAAAGAGAAGACCGACAAGGCCTTAGTATCTTCGTCTATCTTGTTTCCTGCTGAAAAGTCTCTTAAGAGGCAGACTTCGCAGAAAACTCCATAGCATAGGTTCATAGGTTCTAGTTTAGTACTAAGCTAACTGCCCTTGCGAGCCATTTTAAGCCTAGCCCAATTATCCCTTGTGAGACTCAAACCTTGCACCTTGTGTTTGTAAGGCAAACACCTTAGCCATTAAGCCACCCTCCCAACCCCATTGCTGACTTTCCTGCAAACCTACACAAAGAAAACCAGTTTTCTGACTTCTCCCTAATTTGAACATCCAACATCAAGGACATATGTTTTCTGTACATGGTCTCAAATGGACAAACATTGAAACGCTTAGATTCCTCTCATCAGGTGTTCACATGAAAGAGCACTTCTTTCTACAGAGCTTATACACTAGTCATAAACGCTACGCTTTCAAAGAGCTGTAAACTGTATTTATCTTTTGTCCCTTCATCTTTCCAAAGGAGCTGGGAGTCCTGTCCTTTCTATATCTCAGCATATTTTACAGTCTTTTGGAAAAGAGCTTTATTAATGTCTCTCCATTTTTCTAAAAAAAGTTGAATGTACTTTCCTATTCTTGATCTCAGCAATTTTGATGGCACATTACCTCAAGTACCAGACATTGATGTCTTATGGACTTTTAAGGCCTGATGGTGTCACTTAGGAAGATGGATGCATACTGGAACAGCAATGTCTAAGAAACTCATAAGAGATTCTTGCAGTTCATTCCATGTAAGTGGTGCTTTCAGTACAGGATGCCACCTTTTGGTCTTTCATCTGTCCCAACACTTTGCACCATGCCTCTAACTGTGATGTTAGAGGCCTTATATGAGAAAGGTCTGTTCTTATATTTGTATATTTGGATGACTGGCTAATAGTAGCCCCATCAAGTGACCCCCTTGCGGCAGCCCTTCCCTGGGACCTACCATGGATTTATGCTGTGAAGCTTAACATTAAACTGGAAAATGTCCTAGATGATTCCTTATAAAGAGAATCTGTTTCATAACAGCAGTAGCAGTGTACACTCTACCACTCTAGTCATTCCAGTCAATGGAGAAGCCAAGGAAGTCATAATTTTGGCATCCTGGTGTAAGAAGCAGAAGTTAGTTGATGCTTTTGCCCTTTTATACCTCATGGAACTCATGACAGCCATGGTGTTTAATGACCTGTTGGCATATGTTTGATAAGGGTGCTTCAGTGAATGAATAGCTATCAGTGGTTGCAAAGTCATCACAGCATTTGGTATTACTATTGGGTGTATTTGCGTGTGCTTTGCATTTATACGAAAAATGCTATATTTAGCTATCAGAATGTTGGAAAGCTTCATTTACGTCATAATGTTAGAATAGTAGTTAACTTATTCTGGCATTTGTATTTACTATACCACCAGAATCTGTACATGGGCTCCTAAGAAGTGTTGAGTTTGTTCTGAAATCATCTTGGGACCTGAGGAAAACTGCAGGTTGAACAAAATGCAGGCAGATCCTTCTGAGTGCAATAACAGGCAACTGCCTAGGGCAGGACTGATGAAAACCAAAGCCCATGCTCAAAAATGTTGTAAGATTAATTTGCTAGCCAGGATGTGACATCGTCCAGGAATCCTCAGGTGCCTACCATTTATGTAGCAGCATACCTCTCATAAAGACTAAAGTTAGAAAATAATGACACACATTTGAGTTTCAGACGTCATATCCTCTAGAAAATTCATGCTAATGCAAAACCTGTTATTCTGTCAAATTTCTAAGTCTGTAAGAGCAGTATTTAAACATTGTCCCTATATTTGGGTCTTTGTCCAGATTTCTTGCTCTAAGAAGTTGAGAGGTATGTGTAGCAGTGAAGTGATGTCACTGAAAAATTAAAGAAAAGACTTTAACAATGATTAGATTCATATGAAAAGCATTCAGCCAGGAAGGGAGGGCAGTCTGTGCTCCCTGAGAAATAGGCTAGAACTTAATAAGGTTGCAACTGTATATGCGTTCAATTTATATTTATGGGTTATTATGGGGTGAGGTTATTTTATCCTTTTCTTGGAATTCATGTATATAATAATATTCCAGTGTGGTGAACTGATATTTATTTTGCCTATAGGCGCAATGACTGTTTCTATGTCCAAACTGGTGAGCGCAAGTTTTATGTATTAAATACTGTTTGTTTACAAAGAAGTTGTATATAAACACTTCATCAATGCAGAATTTCTAAAATAGTATTATAGTAACATAAATTTTTTGAAAACATTCTACTGCCTAACAAATAACATCTCGCTTCAGCTGCCTGTGGCTTGCTTTTGTGCCTGCAGATTCAGCATACTCCAGTCTCATACGCTGCTCTCTGGGTGCATGCAGTCACATACAGACTATGATGACAGCTCAAAGCTTGCCCTGTAAGCGACATTCTGATTCCAAAACTCTGAAGTCGGCATGTCTAAATTAAAGTAGTAGAGATTCCAGAAGAGCACATTCTAAGCCTGGATGAACATTTAGGTCTTATTTCTCAGGGGACGAGTTTCCTTTTCACTCTGTTCTACACTAAACATCACAAACATAGGTATTACTTAAATGTTGTGCAACTATTCTGCTTTCTGCACACAGATGTCAGATTTTGGCCAAATCCAGATGCTGAATTTTTGTGTTACTACCTGTCCTTGGAAAGTTGCCAAACTCTCAGCATTCTACTCTCATGTTACTGCATGTTTCCATTCATACCTTACACACCTTTCAACTGTCCAGATTTTCGCAGAATGTCCAGATTACTGCTTCACATCTTTCGTCTGCTCCTCCTAATATTTGTTGTTTTCGGGTAAATCACTGAGGATTGACATCCCTAAATAATGACAGACATTTGACTTTCCGACTTCATATCCATCAGAAAATGCATGCCGACACAAAATCCGTTATTCTAGCAACTTTCTAAGTTTATAAGGGCAACATTTAAAATATGTCCCTATTTTGGGGGCTTTGTCTTCCCATTGTTTTAGGCTTTGTCCAGATTTCCTGTGCTAAGAGGTTGAGAGGTATGTACATCTATCAGCCTGGGTTCCACAACTCTGCTGTTAATCATGAGTGCTTTACATTTTTACTTTAATGTTTTTTTTAAGACTATCAATAACCTAATTAAGTGAATCATTACTATAGCACTCATAGGGCACTTCCAAGGTAAGAATATTCTCCAGTGTTTTTCAACATCATCACAATCACAAAGGGTTGTTTCATTCCTTTTGAAACATAGAAACAACTCATATTGTCATGTAAAAGTTGCTAACAGATAAAGACAGCTGGGTCACCTCTTTTACATACTAGTATTATAGTGTCAGTTTTAGACGACATCCAAACTTCCTGTCACTTTTGATACTATTGTAGTTTTGCACATACCAGTGGACAAAAGTCAGTTTACCATAACAAGTTGTCATACTCCACACGACTTCAGTCACAAAACATTATAATTAGTTCTACGGCTAGCTAAAGAAGCAAAAATAAAAAAAACTACTCAATAAAAATACATAGCTAAAGAATCCACAATAATAGAGCCTACTATTAGAGAAAATATGTAGCTGAGAATGCAAATCACTAATTTTAAGAAAAAAATTGCAAGAGGGAGAATCCACTTTCAACCCCCCACCCCCCGCCAGACACCTAGAATTCTATGTGGGGAGGCAAGCCCACTGCACCATCTAAAGTTACATATACCAATTTCACAGTCTCATAAACGTGAAGAAGGGAGAAATCTCCCCAAAACAAAGGAACAATTCTAAGTGCTCACTTAGAAACTGCATTGGTGTTGGTTTCCTATGGAAACCAGTCAATGCTGTTATCACACTCAGCATCTTGTCATGCGGCACTTGATGGAGACAATCGAATATCTGTGTCTAATACTGTCTCTGATAATTTGCATATAACAAGATAAGATAGTGAAACTGTAAATAAAATAACCAACGGTAGTAACACTAAATGGTTGAATGAACTTACCCTGAATGCACTGTTCTGCTTAACAACCCAGAGGGATAATTAAAATTCATTAGATCACACAACAAAATATTTAATAGAAGGCCCAACACTCCACTCCCCAGGTAAGGCCAACACAGCGAAACAGTACCAATCCAGACTGCTCCATTTAGATGTGGGGTTTAGGATCTTATTTCTTTTTTACATAAGGTGAGTATTAGACTTACAGCTTATGATCACTGCAATGCAGTCAAACTTCAAGCAAATCATTAATAGTTTGTTTGTGTCTTTTGGCTTTACCCGGTTAGGGGTCGCCACAGCGGAACTCCGGTCCGCTAATGATTGGTAGTTGATTTTTATGTGTCGAGTTACCAGCCCTGACACACAACCTTCAACGAAGGTACGCCCATTCACGCATGTCTCTACGCAGAAGACACTCTAGCTGAGAATCGAACTGGACTGCGTCTTACTGTGAAGCGACAACGCTACCGCAGCACCACCACCGCGATAAGCAAATCATTAATAGTAAGGTGATATATTAATTCCATATATTAAAAATGGGAAACACAACATCGTCGCCATATAACATAAAACATGACATTTTTATATTTATTGTTTTAGTATTAAACAGCTAGTTATCCAGCTCAAAGACAGACAGCAATCCCAACAAACACCTAATTACAAAGTTAAGGGGGTTTAAAGCACAAAATTTAAACCACAAATATATGCATACGAAGGAGAAACTAAAATGTGAAGCAAACTGCAGGACTCAAACTTCTCATCTTACTGCACAATCCAATAAGAATGTTTAAATACTTTAAGATAAAAAAATATTTACCGAGTTTGATGTGAGGATTCCGGTAACTTCATTTTCATCTTATTGAAATAAGAGAAAACTTAATTATTTAGTTGTATGCCTGATGTAGAAATGCACTGGTAGCAATCTATTCCACTATAGACAGATGGCTTGCAAGATTTGCAACATTTTCCAATGTTCACACTTTCCCATCTACCCCTACCCTCACATCAACACCATCTCTGGATGCTGCAACTTAGCTTTCTTTAGATTTAGCTGTGCTATGACATCTTCCTTTCTGGACCTTTCTGAACATATTAAACAGTGATTATGGTGCTGCTTTTTTATGACAGGTGTACATTGGTGTTTTGGAAAGCAATTCAGGACAGATATGTACTCCAGAGCTTTTGAGGCGGGACGGCAGGAACTTTACTTTCCACTGTGCCACATGTTCAGGACCCTTTCACTTTTTAATTTGAAATCTACAGGATATAATCTGGGCCATTATATTCTGAGGCTGTATTTGAACAAAATTATGTATTAAATATGCTGTTGTGTGTTAGCCTGTTTGGTATGTCTATTAATAGTTTGCAGCCATCAGTTACTGTTAGTGTGCAAATCTGCTCCAAGATGAAAAACTAAAAAAATACAAAGTTACAAAATTTAATAATTGTTGCAGTCTAATGCTTGCACATCAATCCTATAACCATGCTGTAATATTGACAGAATTACAATAACTTCTCAATATCACAGTTATGATATACAGTGCAAAACAGAGTGGGTCATACTGAAGAATACATTCTGTGGGACTCGAGGACTCTGTCTACCAACACTCCCACACTAACATTCATGCATAAAATTAAACCCACTCACACATAACTCAAAGTAGTTTGAAGAAACACAGTCAGGTAAGAACAGGTATTGGACCACATAGAGGTCTAGTACCTGTTTGGTATCATATTTTGAAGCCACCTTAGTGTGCTAAGTGTACCTCATGTGACTCCAACACACCTCTCTTTACCAAACCTTGTTTCCTCTCTGAACAGCACGACTATCCACAGGAGGCAAGGACCATATTGACTTCCCTATTCCAGATAAACTGATATTTCTGCTATTTCATCTGGATTCATGGCTTCACTGGTGAGTGTCAAATTACACTCCAGAACTTAGCTGGATGCAACAGTGAATGCCTGATATGATGTGACTCTCAATTGTCCAGGTTTTTGCCTCAACATTTTGGTATGTTCCTCATCAAATTTGTGGTTTTCTGGCAAATCAGTGAGGACTGAAGTCACTAAGTAATGTCATGCATTTGATTTCAGACCATGTCTTTCAGAAAACCACACAACTTGTAATTCTAGCAAATTTCTAAGAGCAGTATTTAAAAATCGGTCCCTGATTTTTGTGTCTTTACCCCCCCCCCTTATGTTTTTCATTGTCCAGATTTCTGTGCTTAGAGTTTGAAAAGTATGTACATCAATCATGAATCTGCAGCCGGATATCCAATTCTCTAGTCTATTTGAAAGTGGTTATTGGGTCACTATGTTTAGGGACAGCATGAGTCGGTGGTGATAAATGACCTGAATGCTCATATCAGGGCAGATAGAACTGGATATGAAGACTGCGTTTGTCCACATGGGTGGGGCAGCAGGGATAAAGGAGGAAGGGCCATTCTAGACTACTGTTTGGCAAATGGATTAATGGTGATCAACACATGGTTCCACAACAGAGTCACAAGATCACATACAAGAGTGGTCAACATGCAACTCAAGTAGATTTCCTTCTAGTTAGGGAAGGGCATTTGGGTGAATCAGAGGTTGGAAAGTCATCCCCAGAGAAGCAGCCAGCACACAGCAAAAATCATTGGTGGCCACAATTACTTGCAAGCAGTTTTTAGAGAAAACACTAAAGTCAACAGAACTAGGCCAGGAACTGGAAGTCTACTTGAGGAAAACCACAACATTTAAAAAAAATACTGAGGCTCTAGCACCTCAGGAAGAAGAGTAAATAAAAAGAGCTTAGAAGAATAATGACAGTAACTCAAATTGACATGTTTGAACACTACAGAGCAGATGTTTGTCTGAGCCAGATATGGGAATAAGGTACATAAGGAAAGTTGGTGATGGAATGCAGATATCCAGGACACTGTCAAAAGAAAGGAGTGCAGGAAAAAAGCAGAGCATATAACATGTAGACCAGGCTGAGAAGTAATATTGTCTGGCTAACAAAGAGGATAAGAAAGGCGTTACAATAGCACGGAGCAAGACACTGAAAGCACTCTACAGCTTCTCAAAAGTGACTTGGCAGATGGCACAAACAATTTCTATCAAAGATGGAAAGATAAAGAATATAGTCATCAGGCACCATTTATAAGAGATACTAACAATAATCTACTTGACAGCCCACAGGATATCAAAGGCAGATTTTGAATGAAGACAATCCCTTAGAAAGTCTAATTACCTCACACACAGGCTGCAGTGAAAGAGGAAGAAGAATCTACTTCAGAAGTAAGAAAAGTAAAAAAAGAAAATAAAGTCAGGAAAAGCCGAAGGATCAGTTGAGATCATGGCAGATATAATCAAAATGTTGCATGAATAAAGGAAGAAATGGCTCCAGAGGGTATTCTTAGCAATATGAAGAGAAAGGCATATCCCAGACAACTGAAGAATAAGAGCTCTTCTGTTAATGTACAAAAACAAAATGGACATTCACAACTGTGGGCAGTACAGGGATATCAAACTCCTGTCACACCACATGAAAATGCTAGCGAGGGTGAGTGATAAATGAATAATCATACTATTAGAAAGCAATATGAGACACAAGCAGTTCAGATTCATATCAGGAGACAGACAGTGGAGAAAATGATGGAGATGAAGATCAAGACAGGAACAAGATGAGACAAGAGGATCAAAGGCCTCAAACAGATGCCCTATGCAGCTCGACTGAAGAAACTCCAGTTGTACTCGGTTGCATACCGCCTACTCAGAGGTGATCTCTGCCTGACATACAAGGCCATGTCCAACCCAGAATTGATGGACATGCTCCACCTAAAGAAAACCTTATCCCCTCGAGCCACACACTCTAGGGATCTAAACCTCACCACAACAATAAATAGAACATGATGGATGGATAGATTCCTGTCCCAGAGACTTCCCATGGTTTGGAACAAGATCCCAATATACATTAGGTAGAGCTCCTTGCTAACACTCTTCAAAAGAAACCTTGACAAGTGGATGGGAAACAGAAAGTTTACCTCAGGGATCACTTCAGTGGCTCTGCTGGACAGAGGCACAGGGAACTAACCTAAGGGGATGGCGAAAGCCAACACATTCTGGCTAGGCTTATAAATGCCTTTGGGCAGATAGCCTAGTACTCACCTATGTACCTATGAGGAAGGAGTCTAACTGGCCACTCCTGGACTTGGAAAAAGCATATGACAAGGGCCCAGCAGAGCTGATTTGGGCAATCTAGTCATTTTTGAAATCCCAGATACACTGGTGGAATAAGTGTAGGCTATATACAAGGAGCTAATGATGCAATAAGTGTAGGCTATGTACAAGGAGTTAATGATGCAATAAGTGTAGGCTATGTACAAGGAGCTAATGATGCAATAAGTGTAGGCTAAGTACAAGGACCTAATGATGCAATACATGTAGGCTAAGTACAAGGACCTAATGATGCAATAAGTGTAGGCTATGTACAAGGAGCTAATGATGCAATAAGTGTAGGCTATGTACAAGGATTTAATGATGCAATAAGTGTAGGTTATGCACAAGGAGCTAATGATACAATAAGTGTAGGCTATGTACAAGGGAGTCTACTTCATTTTCCCTAACTTCCAATTGACTGACACCCATATGACTGACCCCATTTGACTGAAATTTCATTTGACTTGACAAGTATTATTGGCAGTCTCCAGAGCACTGTAAGGCAAGTAAATGGAATATGTCCCCTTCCCCACTGTAGTGCGACCCTGGAGTTAGAATATATAGTTAGGGGGATGTGGGGGGCACAGCCCCCCACAATAGGGGGTGTGGGGTGTGAAGCCCCCCACTTAATTTCATATTATATTGTGTGGTTTTGCTTTAAAATTGCTTAATAAAACAAAAGTAAGTGGGGAGCTTCGTCCACCACAACCCCCAATTGAGGGGGGCTGTGCCCCCCCCACCCCCCTAACTATATATTCTAACTCCAGGGTCGCACTACAGTGAGGAAGGGGACATATTCCATTTACTTGCCTTACAGTGCTCTTGAGACTGCCAATAATACTTGTCAGTCAAATGAAGTGTCAGTCAAATGAAATTTCAGTCATTTGGTCTCAGTCAAATGGGTGTCAGTCAATTGGAAGTTAGGGCAAATGAAGTAGACCCGTACAAGGAGTTAATGATGCAATAAGTGTAGGTTATGTACAAGGACCTAATGATGCAATAAGTGTAGGCTATGTACAAGGAGCTAATGATGCAATAAGTGTAGGCTATGTACAAGCACCTAATGATGCAATAAGTGTAGGCTATGTACAAGGACCTAATGGTGCAATAAGTGTAGGCAATGTACAAGGAGCTAATGATTCAATAAGCGCAGGCTATGTACAAGGAGCTAATGATGTAATAAGTGTAGGTTATGTACAAGGAGCTAATGATGCAATATGTGTAGGCTATGTAAAAGAACCTAATGATGCAAAAAGTGTAGGCTATGTACAAGGACCTAATGTTGCAATAAGTGTAGGCAATGTACAAGGAGCTAATGATGCATTAAGTGTAGGCTATGTGCAAGGAGTTAATGATGCAATAAGTGTAGGCTATGTACAAGGAGCTAATGATGCAGTAAATGTAGGCTATGTACAAGGAGCCAATGATGCTAAGTGTAGGCTATGTACAAGGAGCTAATGATGCAATAAGTGTAAGCTATGTTCAAGGACCTAATGATGCAATAAGTGTAGGCTATGTACAAGGACCTAATGATGCAATATGTGTACACTATGTACAAGGACCTAATGATGCAATAAGTGTAGGCTATGTACAAGGACCTAATGATGCAATATGTGTAGGCTATGTACAAGGACCTAATGTGTAGGCTATGTACAAAGATATAATGATGCAATAAGTGTAGGCTATCTACAAGGACCTAGTGATGCAATAAGTGTAGGCTATGTACAAGGATACACATTTGAACAGTGTTTGTACTCAAAGAGGGGCGTGGGTGTACACCAGGAATTATCTCTGAGCCCACTGCTGTTCATACTGGTGACAGACTACACTGACAAGAAGGTTGGAGGGGACAAATCAACAAAGTTGCTGTATGTAGACAATGTGGCATTACAGACAGACTCTCATAAGGAACTTCAGCAAATAATAGGGACAGTGGAATGCAAAACTGAAGCCACGTGGTATGAACTGAGTACAGATGAGACAGTTGTCATTGCAGCAAACTGGATAAATCAAAATAAGATGAAATTTCAGATAGAAGGGAAAACAGTGGAACAGGTTAAGAGCTTCAAGTATCTGTGAGTAGTGGTTGAGGAGAAGGAAAGTCTGAATGCGGAGGTCAAATCTAGAATTAAATGGGCTGCAGCCAAATGGCACAGAGTGTCAGGGGTCTTTTAAGACAGAAAAATGCTAAAGAAGCTGAAAAGTAAGGTGTATAAAACAGTGGTGTGACCAGTACTACTGTATGGTGCAGAAGCCTGGGCAGTAAAGGCAGAGCAGTTGAAGAAGTTATAAATAATGGAAATGAAGTGCCTGAGATGGGTAGTAGGATGAACGCTGGGCAGAAGCCAACATAGCTCCAGTTGCAGAGAAGGTCAAAGAGAACAGATTACAGTGACTTAGCCATGTGTGCAAAAAAGCAGAAGACAATCTGGTGAAGAAGATTTGGGACAGACAGCAAGAAATTAAGAAGAAGCGAGTACACCCATCAAAGACGGGATGGATTACTTGAGGGGAGACCTGCGACTTTCAGGCATGACTGTTGAAGAAAGTAGGAGAGTGGCAATGAATTGAGAGAGGTGGTGATGGGTCACATGACCCTCCAACCATATGCTGGATTACAAATCGGTCACGCATGAAACGTTGTTGATCTTGCAGTGGAGGTAAGGCCATTGGCATGAGTCTTAATTAGACTACTGGTTCTCTGAAGGTGGATAAGATCAAAAAAGTAATTAATTCATTATTCAAAAGATTAAAGAGAGATCACACATCAGGAGTCTATACAAGACAGAGTAGAGGATATGGCTTTTAATCTTTTGGGGTTAGCAGATTCCCTTAATATTAACTTGTTAATATAGAAGTATAAGCAAAACCGAAGTTGCCCAGAGATTTTCATTTGCAAGTTATGATATTAAATCTGTATGTTCTCATATCACATAATGTACGTGTTAATAGGGACTGCTGTATGTTCTCATATCACATAATGTACGTGTTAATAGGGACTGAATGAATCTGAAGTTAGCATAAGAAAACAAGACTGCAAGATATTGCGTTTTGACACAAGTTGCTTCTACAGGATGGAGAGCACACAATAAGTGAATAACATACCTTTGATGCATTCGTTAAGGGAGTGCCTGAATAGTGATATGATGGCACTTGTATATAATCAGCACATTAACATGGATGCATTACTTTCAAAAGATTTTGTACATGGGCAAACTTTGTTCATAAGGAAAGAGGTAAGAAATTTAATTTGTGATTACTTTCAATTGATCGGGTAACACTTCCATCAACAGTAACTCGAACTGTATAAATCAGATGAAAATACATTATATTGAGAGATAATACTTTACAATAACAGTTTAGCAATCACATAGTTGCAATGCTATGTGGTTTGGGGTTTAGGTGTGTGGAAATTTAGGTTTGTTATGTGCTTAGGAGAGATTGCTGTTAGTTTTGTTATGGGTTTCCTTTTGTGTAATTGCAGAAAAGTGTAGTAAGGGTGACTTCCATTTACCTACTCTGTTTTGCACTCTTGAATTAGCATATATTTAAATGCAGAGGTGCGAGGGCACAGCTCCCATGCAGTTCAGCCAGTTACTGGATTGGGAGTCAATTTTTTTTTTTTTTGATGCATTGGCTCAGAGTAGCTTTGTGTGATGAGCTGACATAATTGAAATTTGATAATGTATCCAATTACTTTAGGGATCATGGGGTGCAGTTATAATTTCCAAGCAAGATGTGAACTGATGCAGTTTAAAAAGAATTACCCATTACATTTCTGATGATCTAGCTTTTTCAGATATTTTTAAATATACTCAGCACATGGGGCATATTTTATTTCCTATAACTTTTTTTTGGATTTAAAACTTTCAGAGTATCACCCAGCCCATGAATACATAATATACCTATTTGTGATGTTGGACATTTGGAAAGGCACCCAAGTGCACCTAGGCTGATTGTGAAGAAGACCTGAAGGAGCAGCAGACCTGCTCCCTTGCCTTGGAGGGCCCAAGGGACATGGTGCTATCTGTATGATATATGGAAAAGACCACTGGGCCTAGCAAATAAGAATCACCAACAGTGACAAAGTGGACAAGTGAAAGACCAAGACGTTCTTGCAGGGGTCATGCTACCTTTGTGGCTAGCCACTGCTTGTCATGTCCAAAACAGACTATTTGATCAGTAGCCCACAGGAATACTGATCTTAGGACTGTCTAGTCTACATGTCCTGTACTTTGTATCTCATTTGATATATGACAGTCAAGCACGCCACATAAATTCAGACCACAAACATCACTCTGGGGGAAAAGAAACAGAGGAAATGGGCTGCCAGTAATTAACTTTGAAGTATAGGGACTACTACTATGGCAGGAAGCTGGCTGTCACTGGGTCTACAGGATCTCAGAGGGAAAATGAAGGTTGCAGGATTAAAAAAATGAGAAAATGTTTACAGGAATTTAGCTGACAAATGAGAAAGCAGCAAGGCCCCATGAACAACTAGTGGTTCATTTATGATTACTTCACAGTAGTATCTGGTTCAGAGAATTGTAGGATTGATAAATGGGATGTCAAGTATGCTTTAACCTTCTCTGTGGGGGGAGGGGGATGTTAAAAAAATTATTATGTTCGAATTAAAAACACACAGTAACATGCGACTTTGCATCATTTTAATGTGAATTCATCATGAACTTACAGGTCAGATAAAACACTGGTCTGGCACCAATAAGTGAGGGTCAATTATAGTACTGCCCTGACATCAGTGCATCTTGTACTGCTCAAAAGGGCAGTTATAATGCTGGCCTGGCACTAGTGCATGTAGTACTGTAGATACAAGCCGATTACAACATTGACCTGACACAAATGCATGCAGTACTGTTCAAAAGGGTCAGCAATGGCACTGGTCTGACACCAACGCATGTAATATGTGGTACTCTACATAAGAGTCAGTTATAACACTGGTCTGTCATCAATGCATGTGATATGTGGCACTGTTCATAAAGGTCAGTTATAAAACTGGTCCGACTCCAGTGCATGCAGACGTTTTCAGTTACAGTGACGTAACTTAAGATTTAACTGTACTGTACAATGTGATGCAGATTTAAGATTTAACAGTACTGTACAATGTGGTGCAGATTTAATATTTAACAGTACTGTAGAATGTGATGTGGATTTAACTGTACTGTACAATGTGATGCAGATTTAGATTTAACAATACTGTATAATGTGATGCAGATTTAAGATTTAGCAGTACAGTACAGTGCGATGCAGATTTACAATTTAATTGCACTGTACAATGCAGTGCAGATTTAAGATTTAACTGTACCTTACAATGTATTGAACATTTAACTGTACTGTACAATTTGATGCAGATTTAGATTTAACAATACTGTATAATGTGATGCAGATTTAAGATTTAGCAGTACTGTAGAATGTGATGTGGATTTAAGATTTAACAGTACAGTACAATTGCAGATTTAAGATTTAACAATACTGCATAATGTGATGCAGATTTAAGATTTAGCAGTACAGTATAATGTGATGCAGATTTAAGATTTAAAAGCAATGTACAATGCAGTGCAGACTTAAGATTTAACTGTACCTTACAATGTATTGCAGATTTAAGATTTAACATTACAGTGTAATGTGATGCACATTTAACTGTACTGTACAATTTGATGCAGATTTAGATTTAACAATACTATATAATGTGATGAAGATTTAACAATACTGTATAATGTGATGCAAATTTAAGACTTAGCAGTACAGTACAATGGGATGCAGATTTAAGATTTAACATTACAGTACAATGTGATGCACATTTAAGATTTAACTGTACTGTAGAATGTGTTGCAGATTTAAAATGTTAACAGTACTGTACTTGGTGCAGATGTAAGATGTATCTGTACTGTCCAATGTAATGTAGATTTAAGATATAACAGTACTGTCCAATGTGATGTAGATTTAAGATTTAGCGGTACTGTGTACTGTGCAAAGATATGCCAGAAATTGCACACAGTTACATTTTCTGCTTCGTATGAAATGCAGAACATTTATCAGGTGAGTGTGTAGTTCACAAGCATCTACAAACCGTACTTTATCTCAGCTAGCTTAGTTTCCTAAATAATATTCTGTATACACAACCATCACATCATAGCTCTCAACCTGGGTAGCCCAATGGCTCAGTGAAAAGATGTTTGGTCCACAAATCCAAGGTCTGGGGATGAATCCTGACCTTCAGTCCCCGTCTGTGTGGGGTTTCCTGTTCTGAGGTGTGTTTTCTCCAGGCATTCTAACATTATCTTAGTTCACAAATACATGCTGGTGGACTGGCTACAATAAAATGTCTTCATTATATTTTAACTTGCCCTTGTTTTCTGACCCAGGTCATGGTTGAAAAATGTCTATGGACCAGGTGCTTACCTATTTAACAAGTAATTAAAAAACATACCTGTTGCAAATAAGAATGTCAATACCTTTCAAAATATGATGCTGTTTGTCAGATACCGAACTAAGAAGTTGAGAGCATTGCTGAAAAGTAGGTAGTTTTGTTCACAAAATGTGCTGCTATATTGACAAATATTCACATTAACTATAATGGTGTCATGCTTTGAAACGCCATCACTGAAAGCTAGAGCAGCTTTTATCAATTCAGAATGATACTCTTTCTATTTGATCATAATGTGTAACAGCTGGGCTGTCTGCTGTTTCAATAATACCTCAGAAAGACTAGAGGGCCATTTGGAAAGCTGCACTATAAAGTACAAAAGAAAAGTTCAGTGCATTAAGCCAGCTAAATCCAGAACACTTCAAACAATGTGCGATCCTAAACTAAACTCTATTCAGACTTCCAACTGCAGTATTTTGAGCTGATACTGTCATTTTATTTGAAGTGTCACAAGTCAAACTAAAAAGAGGATAAATGTAGCCTAGTTTCTAATCCTTTTTCAAAAGGATGCTGCACCAAAAAATAGACCATTAAACACTGTTAGAAAGATATAGCATTACATGCATACCAGCTAACTAGTCCACACCCTTACAAAAATAAAAAACAAAAACGGAGAAAAACACTATCAAACACGTTTAGACAACTATATTCAGAGGAATGCTACCATGCAAATGCAGAAATATTACAAGGCATAACACAATACTTTGTTATGTTTGCAGAGTACTTATAAAGTCACAAAGAGCATGCCAGAGATTCATTAAATCCATCCATCCATCCATCCATCCATCCATCCATCCATCTATTTTTTAAACTGCATGACCTAGTAAGGATGAGGGTCGTAATAAGTTGAAATGGGTTGCCCAAACATCCCTACAAAAGGCAACACTCTCCAGCTCTTTCTGTAGGATTTGTAGGCAAGATGGGAGATAAAATCCCTCCAACATGTCCGGGGTCTCTGCCATGGGGTGTCCACCAAGTGGGCTGGTACACAACCCATAGTAGATGCAGATCACCTCAACTTCACTCATCCTGGAGGGGTGGAGGTTCTACTCCTGTATCCTACTGGATGGGCAATATCCTAAATCTGTTTCTTTAAAGACTAATTTTCTCTTTACTTGAGTGGAGTGTACAGCAAATAAAAAAATGCTTAGGTAGCCATGTTGCATAAAAATGGCTTTGTGGTATTCTTTTAAAAGTGTACACTGCTAGGTAAACATTGGAATATTTGTTAAAAGTATGCTTCATAGTCACAAAGATTCTTTGCTGCATTTTTTTTTAAATGTTCTGATCCTACTCTGGTATTGTAATTTTCTCGTATAAGTTTTCTACTAAATGAAAATACCAAGAATATGATGCAAATATTTTACATCTAAAGTCTGTTCTCAGGACAACATGGCAAAATCATTGCATCAAACAATGAAATCCCTAGCCCATTCAAACAGCATCCAGAAAACATGCACATAGTGGTGAAATACTTGATTGTTGCATTGTCTCAGCAGTTTCAGGGCAGTATATTCCTTCAGTAATATGCAAGGATATATGGACTGATAGAGCGCCACTTAAGTAAGGGTTCTAAAACATCGCTGGCACACAACAGTTGGAAAGGCTTCTCTTTATTGCTAGGAAAGTGAATGAAATGACAGCATCAGTTAGTGGGGACACCAACACCCCCAATATAACTTGGAATTATATTAATATAGCACTATTTTATTGTCTTGTCACCTGGGAACTGTCTTTTCACACTGTGGTCTTCACACCCACAAATATAGCAGCACCATGACTTGTAGAAGAGACTTTGGTTTGACATCTCATCTAAAGGATGGCATACATCTACAGCTCAGCATCACCTCTCATTCTTCACCAAGTTGTAAATGCTTCAGGCTTGACTTCCATCCCTACCAGGGACAATCTTCAACTTTACATGAAGATAGCCTACCATCCCCATCAGCAGTGTCAGTATTGACAATGACACACCAGCTGCAATGTACATAAAATGATCCTCTCTCAATTATTATAAGAAAGGTAGATTTAAAATCCCTATCACCCTAGAGTAAGCATCCTCTGGTCGTCCGCGTGGTGTGCTGCTCCTTGGAAGCCAAGTGCTGCTAATCGGGTTGTCCCCCTCTGCTGTTGGATGTCCCAAAAGTAACTTATTCTTTACAGAAGCTACATCGCAGCTTCCCAAAGAGTGAACACCTGGACGCATCCCTTTATTTCTCAGCATTGATTATAGCTGAGAGCCCTAAGAATTTTTATCTTGGAAGCCAAGTGCTGCTAATTGGGTTGTCCCCCTCTGCTGTTGGACGTCCCAAAAGTAACTTATTCTTTACAGAAGCTACATCGCAGCTTCCCAAAGAGTGAACACCTGGATGCATCCCTTTATTTCTCAGCATTGATTATAGCTGAGAGCCCTAAGAATTTTATCTTGGAAGCCAAGTGCTGCTAATCGGGTTGTCCCCCTCTGCTGTTGGACGTCCCAAAAGTAACTTATTCTTTACAGAAGCTACATCACAGCTTCCCAAAGAGTGAACACCTGGACGCATCCCTTTATTTCTCAGCATTGATTATAGCTGAGAGCCCTAAGAATTTTTATCTTGGAAGCCAAGTGCTGCTAATCGGGTTGTCCCCCTCTGCTGTTGGACATCCCAAAAGTAACTTATTCTTTACAGAAGCTACATCGCAGCTTCCCAAAGAGTGAACACCTGGACGCATCCCTTTATTTCTCAGCATTGATTATAGCTGAGAGCCCTAAGAATTTTTATCTTGGAAGCCAAGTGCTGCTAATCAGGTTGTCCCCCTCTGCTGTTGGACATCCCAAAAGTAACTTATTCTTTACAGAAGCTACATCGCAGCTTCCCAAAGAGTGAACACCTGGACGCATCCCTTTATTTCTCAGCATTGATTATAGCTGAGAGCCCTAAGAATTTTTATGTATGTGTCTCTATTTTTCCTTTTACATTTGCTAAGACCTTGTCTGAGCTGGGCCAGCACATTAGCGGAACTTACCTAGGCCGTCTTACCTCCCATATAAAATACTCCCTTGCTAACCTAAAGTTGAGGTCTTTACTCTCTTAAGCCACTAGATGGCAGCACAATACAGTGTTTGAGTTTTCTATAGTCTGCTGAAGTTTGTTATTCATCTCTGCTTAACTAACTCTTTTGGCAACTGAATTTATCCATTAAAAATGTTTATAGCAGACACTGGGTTACAGAGTAATAGAAAACTGGTTTTGTCTAAACTAAATTGCAAACTGGTTTTGTTTAAATTTACTGCCATAAACCTTCCATACTAAGCAGTTTCCTATCTACCTGACTTACTTTGGCAATAGGCTCTTTGGAAGGTCTGATTAGCTCCACACAATCCACTGACTGGTTCTGCCCCGCTTCGCTCCCCTACCCTACCCCATATCCCACCCACCCCCACTGCCCTCACACTTATACCTCCCTAACCACACCCCCTCCCTGAGCCTTCCTATCCCTTGTAATTGCTTATTAGTACAACTCCACCCCCTTCCCTCCTGCACTACTAAATCTCTCTCTTACTATAACGCCACATTATCCCTCCTAACTTACTTTATCTAATCCTTCTCTCCTAACACCTACCTTCCACTTATACTCTTAATTATTCCTCTCAAGTAAACTATACCTTTCCTATACTTTAACCTGTTTTCTTTTTTACTTATTAACTCTATATCCAAGGGCTTTACAACTCTTCTTAGCAATATGTCTCTTACATCTAAAACTACACTAACCAAACTAATATTCTTATACATATGCTCTCTAGGCTTAATCACCATCTATCTCCTAACTTCTTATGAAACATCTAACTATTACCACTTTAGTTACTGTCGTAGACAAACAGCCTTCCAACATCCTATCCAAACTTATACTCATTTAAACATCACATGTACCCCCAACTACCTATTACCCAAATACCATTGACTTACACACATTAACTTCAATAATCCAAACATAAGGAGGATAAAATATCTAACCAACTTCTCCTGCAATCCATCATTTGAACTAAAAACACCAACTCTCAGCGATGGTGACATACATCCCAATCCTGGACCAACTGATAACTCCACTAATTTACCTCACAACAACTCATACACTATCCCCTCAGTACTTACCACTGTCTCTAATGCCTTACTCATTGCACACCTCAATATCCGCAGTATTAACAATAAGATTGCTCATCTCCATGCCCTCCTTGATACTCACTCCTTTGATATTTTCTGTCTCACTGAAACTTGGCTAAAACCTAGTACTAAAGATAATGCAATACTTCCCCCTGGATATAACATATTGAGAATGGACCGCATACAACGTAAGGGTGGAGGAGTAGCACTACTGTTTAAAAATGGACTAAAAATCACTGCACAACCTTCCAACCCACTAAAATATGTTAAAGCTGAGATCCTTACCTCTAAACTACAACTTAACCCTAAAAAATCTATTTATATCATCTGTATCTACCTACCCCCTGGCAATAATTACACTACAATTGAGAATATCTTAAGTTGGATATCTTCTTCCTACCCACAAGAAACAATCATTTTAGGAGACTTTAACTGTGATTGGTCCTCTATTAATACAAATAATCCTTCATCTCACATTAATCTTCATGGCTTTACTCAGCTAATCTCTAATCCCACAAGAATCAATAAACCCAATACCAAAGAAAGTATTTTAGATTGGATTCTTATTAACAAACAGCAACAAACATATACAATAGGAACTTTGCCTGATGATGTAAGTGATCATTCCTTAACTTACATCATAAGACAAAAGAGTGACATTAATTACATCCCTACCTACAGGGTTTCACGTAGCAAGAAACACTTCAACCCATTATTATTCAAAAATGAATTAAAAGCCTGTAAATGGAATCTTCTAAAAACCCTAACCCTGGAAGATGCCATTGCATATTTCAATACCAAATTCCTATCAATCCTTGACCAACATGCTCCAAAACGATCTATCAGAGTTAAATCTAAACCTGCCCCCTGGCTGTCCAAAGAGACAAAACAGAAAATACTACTTAGGAATAAATCTTGGGATAAATGGAGAAGTACAAAAACAACTTCAGACCAACAAGCCTTTAGACAGTTAAGAAATAGCACTGAAAAAGCTGTTTTTACAGATAAAAAGAACTATTATTGTAAACTACAGCAAACTCATCATAACAACCCCAAAAGTTTCTGGTCAACCCTAAATTCACTCCTACACCCAGGCCACTCTACTACACCTTCATCTTCAGGGCCCGAAAAGAATACCTCACATCAAACTGCCAATGCCTTCGGAGGCAAAGAGTCAGGGTTCAGGGAAGCCTCTGCAAAAACATCCTCTACCACATCCAGAACAGGAGGTATAGCTAAAGGCCTATGCTGGGGTAGAAACAAAAATTCCCTAAGCCTTTTCCTAGAATCAGAGAAATCTTGACCTTCCCATTTAAAATGCTCCCTCATGGAATGAAGAGTCTCTGAAAAAGAAAAATCCTCAGGAGGAGAAGCCGAAGGTGTAGAGTCATCTACATCAGAATCAGAATAAGGAGGATACTCCTGCAAGTCTTCAGCCGAAGACTCAGAAGCCTCCGAACACTGCTCAAAACTCTCAAGCTCAGGTTCCACCCTAGGCCTCTTATCAGGGGAAAAGAACCTCTAATCATAGTAATCAAATCTTCTGCCATTTTAAGCATATGTTTCTTAGGCAGAGACCCTGAAGAACTAGGGGAGACCCCACTGAAGTTAACCCTGGCCGGCCTCTAGAAGGAGCCTTGGAAACAGAAGGGGAGGGCCTAACCACCTTAGAAAGGGAGGGGAGAACAGCTACCTGAGAAGCCCCTTCAGCCTGGCCTACCTCCTGAGAGGACACATCTTGTAACAGTAAAGTCTCTCCCTGAGAATCCAGAGGAACTTCTGGTAGAACCACCGGCTCCACCGAGCCCTCTAAAGAACCGACGTCCGGGACAGACGGTTCTTCCACCCTAGGCTTCGCTGCTTTGTCTTTGCGCTTTTTAGACGAAGCGGGCGTCGGAGCATCCGACGGCATGTTGTAATTACAACGCTTCCCAAAAACTAACCTGGCACAATCTAATCTTCTCTTAATAGTGCGTTTGTTAAATCTAGCACAAGAGCGACAGCCAACAACGTCGTGCTCAGGCCCTAAGCAAGGTGTACACAATGTATGGTAATCTCTATGAGGTATCTGTTTCCCACAAGAAATACAGTTATTCACTTTTTCTGACATCCGGTTAAATACTGAGGCAAGAAAAAAACAAAATATTCCCCAACGGGGTACTTAGCCAACTTTGATTCGGTCTGAAACTCCAACTTCAGAAAATTTCAGAACGCCAACCTGCACTCGCAATACTGCTTCTGCATCGGACCATGCGGCAAAAAAGACTGAGGATATGACGTCGGTCATGCGCATTTGTACCCTGACGTCCTGATGTCAGTCAAATGCGCCTTGACCGACGTCAGCCTTATACTTTGGTATTCGGGCCGACTGGGACAGCGGACTACCCCAAGTGTTAGGACTGCAGCAATGTGAGATGAAGAACATCTATTATTGTAAACTACAGCAAACTCATCATAACAACCCCAAAAGTTTCTGGTCAACCCTAAATTCACTCCTACACCCAGGCCACTCTACTACACCTTCATCTTCAGGGCCCGAAAAGAATACCTCACATCAAACTGCCAATGCCTTCAACTCCTTTTTCACAGACACTATTAATTCACTAGCAAGTCATCTCACAATAGACAAATCTAACCTTCCTACTGGTACATCTACTAATCTCCCTATATTCCAACTACAACCCATCTCTACTTCTTACATCCTAAAACTCATCCAAAAACTCAAACCTTGTACCCCTTCTGCAGATCAGTTACCATCTGAATACCTTCAAAAAGCAGCTGAAGAAGTTGCCTATCCCATATCTCTCCTTATAAATAGAACCATCAGTGAAGGTACCATCCCTGCTATCTGGAAAATTTCCCACATAATTCCTTTACATAAAGGAGGTAGCTCAAATGACTATTCTAACTATAGGCCTATTGCACTCTTATCACCCTTAGCAAAAATTATGGAGAAATGTATTCATCATCAGCTAATGCACCACTTAACTCAATATAACTTACTAGCCAACTGCCAACATGGCTTTAGGCCATTTCATAGTACTACAACAGCTCTCCTATCTTTTACCAAGTGTATAAATAGAAACCGCAATAATAGTATTCTGTCATCTGCACTCTTTATAGACCTGTCAAAAGCCTTTGACATGGTAAACCATAATATGCTCATAAAAACCCTTGAATCCCTCTCTCTAGATACCAAAGCTATTCAATGGTTCACTTCCTACCTTAATAACAGGCAACAGGCAGTTCTCTGGGATAATACTCTTTCATCCCTTCTACCAGTCTCTCTTGGAGTCCCACAGGGGTCCATCCTAGGACCTCTCCTCTTCTCTTTATTCATAAATGACTTACATGCAGCAATACCTCAAGCTACATGTATTCAATATGCAGATGACTCCACACTCATATGCTCTGCAAACACTTCCCCTGAACTACAAACCCTAACACAGAATGTATTTAGCACAGTTGAGGCATGGTTCTTGAAACGCTGCCTCCTTTTGAATGCCAATAAAACCAAACTCCTGCTCTTTAGGCCTAATATTAAGTCTCCCCTCATAGACTTCTCTATTACTTCCAACAATGGCACACATATAGCCCCTGACTCTACCACTAAGCTATTAGGTATTATAATTGACAATAACCTCACTTTTGATAATCACATTAATAACACTATTAAAACTGTAAATAGAAAACTCGGCTCCTTATATAGAATTAAAACCTTTTTAACTCCACAAGCCAAAATCACACTTGCACACTCTCATCTTATTTCTACTCTTGTTTATGCTTCATCCATATACACTAACCTAAAGAAAAATAACCTCACTAAACTAGCAAATGCATACTATAGCATTGCTAGATTTGCCACCGGAAACCCATTTAGAACTCACCACTGTCAGAATCTACAACAACTAGACTGGCTTGAACTAAAAAATACACTATTACTCTCCCAACTTACCTTTGTTCATAGGATATTTTACCAACCAAAAAATACTCCTATACTTTCTGACCTTATTTCTCCTTACTCTAACCTAAATTCTTTACGCTCCTCTAATAAACTTCTTGTGAAGTTAAGTAAGGCCAATAACATAGCAGGTGATTCACTTTTCTGCAACACCATAGGTAAATACTGGAATCTTCTACCGACCGCTCTAACTTCTACCTCGTCACCCTTCCTCTTTAAACAAAAGCTCAAACAACATCTAAAAACACTCTGGCTATGCCCATGCATCAATCCTGACTAATCTTATGATTCTACTAATTACTCTTCTCTGAATCACCCTCTCTCACCTCTTTCTACTCTCTCTCCTTGAGTAGACTTTCTCTAAATCACCCTTGTTAATTAGCCTCTGTTATGAATTTATATAGAACTCTCTATGGTTTATACTTACTTAATTAAATAGACTCTTCATGAATGTTTTACTAAAGTATAACTCACCTATATTGTACTGTAAAGAAAATTAGAGTAAATGTCCTTACTTATTTATATTTTCAACTACTAGAATCTAGATTAAACCTTATTTCTGTTGGTATTTTACTAACTACTTACTTTCTTTATGTAAATGACTTGTTTGTATTAACTTCAATGTGGAGCTTTTCTCCCCGGGCCTCTGCTGAAAATGGAAATGTATCCAGTTGGACTAGCCCGGTAAACAAATGTAAAATAAATAAAAAATAAATAAAATAAAATAAAATAAAAAGCAGTGCTGTATGTGTATTTATAGATTCATAGACTGTTACTAGGCTAATTACCCAGGGGGGCCTTTCTAAGCCTAGCCAAGTTTTCCTGAAAGAACAATGATGCCCTGTATCCAGCTAGGACATTGAGGGCCAGGCATTTATAAGCTACCTCTGTTTATAAGGAACATGGATGTCAGGCCCGGTGTAAATTTCCTATTCCCAATCCACTGGTCTAGGTTGTGCTTAAACTAGGTAATAGATGAACTCAGCTTCACATGGATGGGAATTCTGTTCCATCGGCGGGGCAGTCTCTGAGGCACATATCTGTGTCTCTACCATAAGTCACAGACAAAACTCAGATTCCTGCACCTTGTTTTTCTGGTACTCTTTGTCATGAATATGTAGGAGATTCATAAGTGTGGAATTTGCAGATGTCTCGTAAGCCAGGCATAGGTCACCTCTCAGCAATCTATAGGACACTGAGTAGAGAGAAAGGACTTTAATGCACTACATAAGGCAGGTTTGTTACACCTTGTATTATTTTTGTAAGGAACCATTGAGGTCGCTCTAATTGCTGCATATACCTGGTCAGATACATACCAAAGGGAGCACTGTACTCTATGACTGGTCTGATAAGGGCAGAGTACAGTGGGATAATGACCTCTTTGGACCTAGATGCAATGTCCTTACTTATAAATTGTGCAACATAAAAGGATTTCCTCACCACCATAGCCATGTGGTGGTCGAAGGTAAGGTCTGCATGCACACCCTGATCTCTGACCACTTTGTTGAGTCTTAGGGGTGTATTATCAGCATGGTAATAAACTGGGATGGTTGACTTCCCAATGGGTACAATTATGTATTCAACAGCATTGACTTTAAGGCCATGGCTTTGGCACCATTTCTTAGTCAGAGATAGACCTTCTTGAAGAATGCTAGTGTCTGCAGGTGAGTCAATGATAACCCCCGGCTTGCAATCATCTGCAAATATAGTCAGCCATAAACCTTCAGCATTTGCTTCCAATTCAGAGAAATAGATGCCAAAAAGGAGCGGGCACAGTACAGAGTCCTAGGGGACTCAACTAGTGACTGCCTCTTGGTGGAGATGGCCTCACCTATTTTGACCTCCTGATCAGTGAGCCGTTTGGCTATCCAGTGAGTGATAAAAGGGTTTACACCTAAATTAGTGAGCTAGTCTATGCCTGAATGGGATATTGTATCAAAAGCCTTGGCCAAGTCAAGGTAAGCTCTGTGCACAGTCTTACTTTATCCAATGCTTTGGTGACCCTCTCAAAAAATACCACCAGATTTAAAAGGCATGACCTGCTTTTAACAAAGCTAAACTGTGTTGGGTCCAGCATTTGTAGGTTATCTCTGTTCTCATTTATCACAGCCATAATGGCTTCTTCCATGGCCTTACATATGAGGCTGGTAAGACTTATGGGCCTGTAGTTACTCGGATCAGTGGCTGGACCTCTTTTGTGCAGAGGAATGACTAACTCCATCTTCCATTCCTTTGGCACAAAACCTGACTGTAGGCTCCAGTTGAAAAGTGATTAAAGTTGACTAGAGAGGTCATGTTTCATGCTATTTATTAAAAATTTAGCGGGTTACTGAGGCCCACCGATACAGAGTTTTTGACTTTGGAAAATGCATTGATGATTGTACCCTAGTAATGCTTGGGGGGATTGTGTTATGTGGCACTTACTTTGGACTATCAGGGGGGGAGTGGGGGGAGAAATTTGAGATGAACCTGTCAGCCAAAATGTTGGCAATGGCTTCCTGTTCGGTGTGAGTGATGCCAGTTACAATGAGTTCTGCATATTGTTTTGTATTTCCTCTGAGGTTACAAGCATAGCTGTAGAAAGGTTTGTGGTTGCCTTTTGCCAGAGAAGCAGTTTTTTTCTTCTAATTTAACCTTTGAAGTATTAATTAACTATCTTAGCTGCCTGTTTAGATTGGTTATGGAGCTTTAAGTATGTATGGCTTTGTTCCTCCTAAGCCTGGAAAGATTTTTTTTTCTTTTGCTGTATAACCGACTGATACTGTGATTCCACCAG